>NW_022142822.1:0-91993 GCF_007565055.1 Rhinopithecus roxellana | reverse complement strand
CGGAGTCTTGCTTCTGCTGCCAGGTGGAGTGCAGTGGCCGGCCTAACTCATCAAGCTCCGCCTCCGGGTTCACGCACGCCATCTCCTGTCTCAGCCTCCCGAGTAGCTGGGACTACAGGCGTCCGCTTCGTCACCCGGCTAGTTTTTTGGTATTTTTTAGTAGAGACGGGGTTTCACCGTATTAGCCAGGATGGTCTCGATCTCCGGACCTCATGATTCGCCTGTCTCGGCCTCCCAAAGTGCTGGGATTACAGGCTTGAGCACCGCGCGCCCGGCCTATTATGTCTATATTTAATACCTATATCTACTATATCGATTATGTCTATATTTTATACCGATATATATTATGTGTATATTTTATACCTGTACGATTATTTTAATATATCTATATGTTTATACCTATATCTATTATATCTCTTATGTTTATATTTTATACCTATATTTATTATATCCTATTATGTTTATATTTTTACCATAATTATCTTGTCTATATTTTATACCTATATCTATTATATTCTATTGTCTATATTTTATGAACGATATCTATTATATCTATTATGTTCTAGTTTATACCTACTATCTATTATATCTATTATGTCTGTATTTTATACCTATACCTATTATATCTATTATGTCTATATGTCATACCTATGTCTATTATAACCATTATGTCTATATTTTATATCTATATCTATTATGTCTATATTTTATACATATATCTATTATAATTATTAGGTCTATATGTGTTAGCTATATCTATTATATCAATTATGTTTATATTATATACCTATTTCTATTATATCTATTATGTCTTTATTTTATAGCTGTATCTATTATGTCTATATTTATACCTGTATCTATTATATCTATTGTGTCTATATTTTATACCTATTTCTATTATATCTACTATGTCTGTATTCTACACCTATATCTATTATATCTATTATGTCTATATTTTATACCTCTCTCTATTATATCTATTATATCTATATTTCATACCTATATCTATTATATCTATATTTCATACCTATATCTATTATATCTATTATGTCTATATTTTATGCCTATATTTATTATATCTATTTTGTCTATATTTTATACCTATTTCAATATGTCTGTATTTTATTCCTATATCTATTATATCTATTACGTCTGTATTTTATACCTATATCTATTATATCTCTTATGTCTATGTTTTATACCTATATCTATTATATCTATTATGTCTATATTTGATAACTATATCTATTTTGTCTATTATGTCTATATTTTATACCTATATCTATTATATCTATGATGTCTATATTTTATACCTATATCTATTATATCTAATATGTCTATATTTTATACCTATATCTATTATGTCTATTATTTATACCATTATCTATGATATCTATTATGTCTATATTTTATAAGTATATCTTTTATATCTATTATGTCTATAATTTATACCTATATCTATTATATCTCTTATGTCTATATTTTATACCTATATCTTTTGTATGTATTATGTCTATATTTTATACCTATATCTCTTATATCTATTATGTCAATACTTTATACCTATATTTATGATGTCTATATTTTATACCTACAACTATTATATCTCTTATGTCGATATTTTATACCTATATCTATTATATCTATTATGTATATATTTTATACCCATATCTATTCTGTCTACATTTTATAACTATATCTATTATATCTATTATGTCTATATTTCATACCTACATCTATTATATCTATTTTTTATACGTATATCTATTATATGTATATTTATACTTACATCTATTATATATATATTTTATACCTGTATCTATTATATATATTATGTCTATATTTTATACCTATATCTATTATATCTATATTTAATAACTATATCCATTATATCTGTTATATCTATATTTTATACATATATCTATTATAGCTATTGTCTATATTTTATACCTGTATCTATTATATCTTTTTTTATACATCTATCTATTATATCTATTATATCTATATTTTATAACTATATCTATTATATCTATATTTTGTACCTGTATCTATTATATCTATAATGTCTATGTTTTTTACCTATATCTATTATATCTATTATATCTATATTTTATACCTATATCTATTATAACTATATTTTATAAGTATATCTATTATATCTATTATATCGATATTTTATACCTGTATCTATTATATCTATATTTTATACCCCTATCTATTATATCTTTTATGTCTATATTTGATACCGATATCTATTATATCTATTCTGTCTATATTTTCTACCTATGTCTATTACATCTATTTTGTCTATACTTTATACCTATATCTATAATATATATTAAGTCTGTATTTCATACCCATATCTATTATATCTATTATGTCTATATTTTATAAATATATCTATTATGTCTATATTTTATACCTATATCTGTTGTATCTATTAAGTCTATATTTTATACCTATATCTATTATATCTATTATGTCTATATTTTATACGTATATCTATTATATCGATTATGTCTATATCTTATTTATTTATTATATCTATTATGTCTATATTTTATACGTATATCTATTATATCGATTATGTCTATATATTATTCATTTATCTATTATATCTATTATGTGTATATTTTATAACTATATCTATTATATCTATTATGTCTATATTATATAGCTATATGTTTTATATCTAATAAGTCTGTATTTTATACCTATATCTATTCTGTCTATATTTTATACCTATATCTATTATATCTCTTATGTCTATATTTTATAAATATATCTATTATATCTATATTTTATACCTATATCTTTTATAACTCTATTTTATGCCTATATCTATTATATCCATATTTTATAACTATATCTATTATATCTATTATATTTATATTTTGTAATTTTATATATTATATCTATATTTTATATCTGTATCTATTATACCTATTACATCCATATTTTATACCTATATCTATTATATCTACTTTTTATACCTCTATCTATTATATCTCTTATGTCTATATTTTATGCCTATATCTATTATATCTATTGTGTCTATATTTCATACCTATATCTATTATATCTACTATGTCTATATTTTACACCATATCTATTTTATCTATTACGTCTATATTTTATACCCATCTCTATTATATCTATTATGTTTATATTTTATACCTATATCTATTATATCTATGTCTACGTTTAATACCTATATGTATTTTGTCTATATTTTATACCTATATCTATAATGTCTATATTTTATACCTATGTCTATTTTATCTATTATGTCTATATTTTTTACCTATAACTATTATATCTATTATGTCTATATTTTATACCTATAACTATTAAATCAATTATGTCTATATTTTATATCTATATCTATTTTGTCTATATTTTATTCATATATCTATTATAACTATTAGGTCTATATTTTATACCTATAATTAGTATATCTAATATGTCTATATTTTATACCTATATCTATTATGTCTATATTATATATCTATAATCTATTATATCTAATATGTCTATATTTTATACCTGTATTTATTATGTCTATATTTTATACCTATATCTGTTATATCTACTATGTCTATATTTTATACCTATTTCTATTATATCTATCATGTCTAAATTTTAGACCTATAATTACTATATCTAATATGTCTATATTTTATACCTATATCTATTATGTCTATTACGTCTATATTTTATATCTACATCTATTATATCTATTATGTCTTTATCTTATACATATATCTGTTATATCTATTATGTCTATATTTTATACCTATATATATCATATCTATTATGTCTATATTTTATACATATATATCTTATCTATTATGTCCATATTTTATACCCATATATATCATATCTATTATGTCTATATTTTATACCTATATCTATTATATCTATGATGTCTATATTTTATACCTGTATCTACTATATCTATTATGTCTATGTTTCCTACCTTTATCTATTATATCTATTATATTTAATTTTTATAATTATATCTAATATATCTGTATTTTCTTCTGGAATCTATTATATCTATTATATCTATATTTTATACCTATATCTATTATATCTATATTTTATACCTACATCTATTATAGCCATTATATCTATATTTTATACCTATATATCTATATTTTATACCTATATCGATTATATCAATTATATTCATATTTTATACCTATATGTATTATATCTATATTTTATAACTATATCTATTATATCTATTATATCTGTATTTTATACGTATATCCATTATATCTATTATATCTGTATTTTATGCCTCTATGTATTATATCTATTATGTCTACATTTTATACCTATATGTATTATATCTATTATGTCTATACTTTATACCTATATCTATTATATCTATTATGTCAACATTTTATACCTATATCTATGGTATCTATTATGTCTATATTTTATACCTATAACTATTATGTTTATATTTGATACGTATATCTATTATATCTATTTTCTATATTTTTTATCTCTATATGTATTGTCTATATTTTAAACCTATATCTATTATATCTATGATGTCTATATTTTATACCTATACCTCTTATGTCTATAATGTCTATATTCTGTACCTATATCTGTTATATCTATTATAACTATATTTTATACCTGTCTATTATGTCTGTATTTCATACCTTTATCTATGATATCTATTATGTCTATATTTTGTAACTATATCTTTTATATCTATTATGTCTATATTTTATACCTATATCTATTATGTCTATTATTTATACCATTATCTATGATATCTATTATGTCTATATTTTATAAGTATATCTTTTATATCTATTATGTCTATAATTTATACCTATATCTATTATATCTCTTATGTCTATATTTTATACCTATATCTTTTGTATGTATTATGTCTATATTTTATACCTATATCTCTTATATCTATTATGTCAATACTTTATACCTATATTTATGATGTCTATATTTTATACCTACAACTATTATATCTCTTATGTCGATATTTTATACCTATATCTATTATATCTATTATGTATATATTTTATACCCATATCTATTCTGTCTACATTTTATAACTATATCTATTATATCTATTATGTCTATATTTCATACCTACATCTATTATATCTATTTTTTATACGTATATCTATTATATGTATATTTTATACTTACATCTATTATATATATATTTTATACCTGTATCTATTATATATATTATGTCTATATTTTATACCTATATCTATTATATCTATATTTAATAACTATATCCATTATATCTGTTATATCTATATTTTATACATATATCTATTACAGCTATTGTCTATATTTTATACCTGTATCTATTATATCTTTTTTATACATCTATCTATTATATCTATTATATCTATATTTTATAACTATATCTATTATATCTATATTTTGTACCTGTATCTATTATATCTATAATGTCTATGTTTTTTACCTATATCTATTATATCTATTATATCTATATTTTATACCTATATCTATTATAACTATATTTTATAAGTATATCTATTATCTATTATATCGATATTTTATACCTGTATCTATTATACCTATATTTTATACCCCTATCTATTATATCTTTTATGTCTATATTTGATACCGATATCTATTATATCTATTCTGTCTATATTTTCTACCTATGTCTATTACATCTATTTTGTCTATACTTTATACCTATATCTATAATATCTATTAAGTCTGTATTTCATACCCATATCTATTATATCTATTATGTCTATATTTTATAAATATATCTATTATGTCTATATTTTATACCTATATCTGTTGTATCTATTATGGCTATATTTTATACCTATATCTATTATATCTATTATGTCTATATTTTATACCTATATCTATTATAACTCTTATGTCTATATTTTATAGGTATATCTATTATGTCTATATTTTATACCGATATCTATTATGTCTGTATTTTATACGAATATCTATTATGTCTTTATTTTAAACCTATATCTATTATATCTATTATGTCTACATTTTATACCTATATCTATTATATCTATTATGTCTATAATTTATACCTATATTTTTTGTATCTATTATATCTATATTTTATAGCTATATCTATTATAACTATTATGTCTATATTTTATAACTTTATCTCTTATATCTATTATGTCTACATTTTATATTATATCCATTATATCTATTAAGTCAATATTTTATACTTATATACATTATATATATTGTCTATATTTTATACCTATATCTATTATAACTATTGTGTCTATATTTTATAACTATGTCTCTTATATCCATTATGTATATATTTTCTATCTATATCTATTATGTCTATATTTTAAACCTATATCTGTTATATCGATGATGTCTATGTCTTAAACCTATGTGCATTATATATTTTATGTCTATATTTTATACCTAAATCTATTATATCTATTATGTCTACATTTTATAACTATATCAATTATATCTATTATGTGTATATTTATACCTATATCTATTATATCTATGATGTCTGTATTTTAAACCTATATCTATTGTGTCTATATTTTATACCTATATCTCTTATATCTCTTATGTCTATATTTTCTTCCTATATTTATTACATTTATTATGTCTATATTTTTTACCTTTATCTATTATATCCATTATGTCTATATTTTACACCTATATCTAATATATCTATTATGTCTCTATTTTATACCTATATCTATTATATCTATTATGTCTATATTTTATACCTATATCTATTATATCTATTATGTCTATATTTTATACCTATATCTATTATATCTATTATGTCTATATTTTATACCTATATCTATTATATCTATTATGTCTATATTTTATACCTATAACTATTTTGTCTATATTTTTTACTTATATCTATTATATCTATTATGTCTATATTTTATACCTATATCAATTATAACTATTATGTCTATAATTTATACCTATATCTATTATATCTATTATGTCTATATTTCATACCTACATCTATTATATCTATTTTTTATCCGTATATCTATTATATGTATATTTTATACTTACATCTATTATATGTATGTTTTATACCTGTGTCTATTATATCTATTAAGTCTATATTTTATACCTATATCTATTATATCTTTAAGTCTATATTTTGTACCTATATCTATTATATCTCTTATGTTTATATTTTATACCTATATCTAATATGTCTATATTTTATTCCTATAATATCTATTATATCTATATTTTATACCTATATTTATTATACCTCGTCTGTTTATATTTTATAGGTATATCTATTATATCTATTATGTCTATAATTTATACCTATATCTATTATGTCTATATTTTATACCAATATCTATTATGTATATTATGTCTATATGTTATACCAATGTCCATTATATCTATTATATCTATATTTTATAACTATATGTATTATATCTATTATGTCTTTATTTTATACCTATATCTATTATACCTCGTCTGTTTATATTTTATACCTATATCTATTATATCTATTATGTCTATATTTTATACCTAAATCTATTATGTCTATATTTTAAACCTATATCTTTATATCTATTATGTCTGTATTTCATACCTATATCTATTATATCTATTGTCTATATTTTATACCCATATCTATTATATCTATTATGTTTATATTTAATACCTATATCTATAATATCTATTACGTCTATATTTTATCCCTATATCTATTATGTCTGCTATGTGTGTATTTAATACCTATATCCATTACGTCTATATTTT
This sequence comes from Rhinopithecus roxellana, assembly GCF_007565055.1. Lineage (NCBI taxonomy): Eukaryota > Metazoa > Chordata > Mammalia > Primates > Cercopithecidae > Rhinopithecus > Rhinopithecus roxellana. The sequence continues at coordinate 84,193 of NW_022142822.1, read as the reverse complement.
ATAACTATATCTATTATATCTATTATGTCTATATTTTATACCTATATCTATTATATCCACTATATCTATATTTTATACCTATATATATTATATGTATATTTGATACCCATATCCATTATATCTATTATATCTATATTTTATACCTATATCTTTTATATCTATTATGTCTATATTGTATACCTATATCTATTAAATCTACGATGTCTATATTTCATACCTGTATCTATAATATCTATTATATCTATATTTTATACCTATATCTATTATGTCCGTATTTTATACCTATAGCTATTATATCTATATTTTGTACCTTTATCTATTATATCTATTTTATCTATATTTTACACCTATATCAATTATATCTATTATGTCTATATTTGATACCTATATCTATTATATCTATTATGTCTGTATTTTTTACCTATATCTATTATATATATTATGTCTGTATTTTATAACTATGTCTATTAAGTCTATATTTTATACCTATATTTATTATAACTATTATATCTATATTGTATACCTATATCTATTATGTCTATATTTTATACCTATATCTATTATGTCTATATTTAATACCTGTATCTATTATATCTATTATGTCGATATTTTATGCCTATATCTATTATGTCTATATTTTATACCTATATCTATTATATTTATTATGTCTATATTATATACCTATATCTATTATATCTATTATGCCTGTAACTTATACATATATCTATTATATCTATGATGTGTATATTTTATACCTATATCTATTATGTCTATATTTCATACCTACGTTTCTATACCAGTTATGTCTATATTTTATATGTATATCTATTATATCCATTATGTCTATATTTTATACCGATATCTATTATGTCTATATTTTATACCTATATGTATTATATCTACTCTGATTATATTTTATACCTATATCTATTATATCTAATATGTCTATATTTTATAACTATATCTATTATATTTATTATGTCTATATTTTATACCGATATCTATTATGTCTGTATTTTATACCTATATCTATTATGTCTACTCTGACTATATTTTATACCTATATCTATAATATCTAATATGTCTATATTTTAAACCTATATCTATTATATCTATTACGTCCATATTTAATACCTATATCTGTTTTATCTATTATGTCTATATATTATATCTATATCTATTATATCTATTATGTCTATATTTTATGCCAATATCTATTATATCTACTATGTTTGTACTTTATACCTATATCTATTATATCTATTATATCAATGTTTTATACCTATATCTATTAAATCTATTATGTCTATATTTTATACCTATATCTATTATATCTATTATATCAATGTTTTATACCTATATCTATTAAATCTATTATGTCTATATTTTATACCTATATCTATAATATCTATTACGTCTATATTTTATACTTATTTCTATTATGTCTATATTTAATACCTATATCAATTATGTCTATATTTTATACCTATATTATATCTATTATGTCTATATTTTATACCTATATCTATTATTTCCATTATGTCTATGTTTTATAACTATATTAAATCTATTATGTCTATATTTTATGCCGATATCTATTATGTCTATATTTTATACCAATATCTATTATATCTATTATGTCTATGTTTTATACCTATATCAATGATAACTATTATGTCTATATTTTATGACTATATCTCATATCTATTATGTATATATTTTATACCTATATTTATTACGTCTATATATTATACCTATATCTTTTATATCTATTATGTGTATATTTTATACCTATATCTATTATATCTATTATGTCTATATTATATATATATATCGATTACATGTATTATGTCTACATTTTATACCTACATCTATTATATCTATTATGTCTATATTTTTTACCTATATCTATTATATGTATTATGTCTAAATATTATACCTATATTTATTATGTCTATATTTAATACCTATATCTATTATATCTATTATGTCTATATTTTATAACTATATCTATTATATCTATTATATCTATATTTTATACCTGTATATATTATAACTATTTTTTATACCTATATCTATTGTATCTTTATATTACACCTATATCTATTATATCTATTATATTTATTTTTTATAATTATATCTACTATATCTGTATTTTCTTCCTGTATCTATTATATCCGTTATATCTATATTTTATACCTATATCTATTATATCTATATTTTATAACTATATCTATTATATCAATTATTTCCATATTTTATACCTATATCTATTATATCTATATTTTATACCTTTATCTATTATATCTATTATATCTGTATTTTATACGTATATCCATTATATCTTTTATATCTGTATTTTATATTTGTATTTATTATATCTATTATGTCTATATTTTATACCTATATCTATTATATCTATTATGTCTGTATTTTATACCTATATGAATTATATCTATTAAGTCTATATTTTTTACCTATATCTATTATATCTATTATGTCTATATTTTATACCTATATCTATTTTATCTATTATGTTTATATTTTATACCTATATCTATTATGTCTATATTTTATACCTATATCTATTATATCTATTATGTCTATATTTTATAGGTATATCTATTATGTCTATATTTTACACCTATATCTATTATATCTATTATGTCTATATTTTATACCTATATCTTTTATATTTTTTATGTGTATATTTAATACCTGTATCTATTATATCTATTATGTCTATATTTTATATATATATCTATTATATCTATTAAATCTATATTTTATAACTATATATAATAACTATTTTTTATACCTATATCTATTGTATCTCTATTTTAAACCTATATCTATTATATCTATTATGTTTATTTTTTATAATTATATCTATGATATCCATATTTTCTTCCTGTATCTATTATATCTATTATATCTATATTTTATACCTATATCTATTATATCTATATTGTATACCTACATCTATTATATCCATTATATCTATATTTTATACGCATATCTATTATATCTGTATTTTATACCTGTATTTATTATATCTATTATGTCTATATTTTATACCTATATCTATTATATCTATTTTGTTTCTATTTTACACCTATATGTATTATATCTATTATGTCTATATTTTATACCTATATCTATTATATCTACTCTGTCTATATTTTATACCTATGCCTCTTATATCTAATTTTATGCCTATATCCATTATATCCATATTTTATACCTACATCGATTATATCTATTATGTCTATATTTTATACCTATATCTATTATATCTATTATGTCTATATTTTATACCTATATCTATTATATGCATTATGTGTATATTTTATACCTGTATCTATTATGTCTGTTTTTTATACCTATATCTTTTATATCTGTTATATCTATATTTTATACCTATATCTATTATGTCTATATTTTATGTCGATATCTATTATATCTATTATGTCTATATTTTATACCTATATAAATGATTACTATTATGTCTATATTTTATACCAATATCCTTTATATCTACTATGTCTATATTTTATACCTACATCTATTATATCCATTATATTTATATTTTATACCTATATCTATTATACCTATATTTTATACCTATATGAATTATATCAATTATATCCATATTTTATACCTATATCTATTATATCTATATTTTATACCTATATCTATTATATGTTTATATCTATATTTTATACCTATATCTATATCTATTATATCTATATTTTTTACTGACATCTATTATATCTCTTACATCTATATTTTAACTATATCTGTTATATATATTATGTCTATATTTGATTCCAATATCTATTATATCTATAATGTCTATATTTTATACCTATATCTATTATGTCTGTATTTTATACCTCTATCTGTTATGTCTATATTTTATACCTATATCTATTATAACTATTATCTCTATATTGTGTAACTCTATTTGTTGTATCTATTCTGTCCATATTTTATACCTATATCTTTTATGTCTATATTTTATACCTATATCTATGATACCTATTATGTCTGTATTTTTTACCTATATCTATTATGTCTATATTTTATACCTATATCTATTATATCTGTCTCTAATTTATACCTATATCTATTATATCTTCTATGTCTATATTTTATACCTATATCTCTTATGTGTATTTTTAACCTATATGTAATATAACTATTATGTCTATATTTTAGAACTATATCTGTAATATCTATTCTGTCCATATTATATACCTATATCTATTATGTGTATTATGTCCATATTTTATTCGTATATCCATTATGTCTTTTTGTCTATATTTTGTACCTTTATCTATTATATCTATTATGTGTATATTTTATATGTATGTCTATTATATCAATTATGTCTATATTTTATACCGATATCTATTATATTTATTCTGTCTACTTTTCATCCCTACGTCTATTATATCTGTTATGTCTATATTTTATACCTATATCTATTATATCTATTATATCTATATTTTATACCTATATCTATTATATCTATTATGTCCATATTTTATACCTTAATCTATTATAGCTATTATGTCTATATTTTAAACTTACATCTATTATATCTACTATGTCTATATTTTATACATATGTTCATTATATCTGTTGTGTCTATATTTTATATCTATATCTTTTATATCTATTTTGTCTATATTTTATACCTATATCTATTGTATCTATTATGTCTCTATCTTATCCATATATCTATTATATCGATTATGTCTATATTTCATACCTATACCTATTATGTCTATGTTTTATACCTATATCTATTATGTCAATAATTTATGCCTATATCTATTATATCTATTATATCTATATTTTATACCTATATCTGTTATGTCTATACTTTATACCTATATCTATTATGTCTGTGTTTTATACCTGTATGGATTATAAGTATTATGTGTATATTTTATACCTATATCTATTATATCTCTTATGGCTATATTTTATACCTATATCTATTATATCTATAATGTTTATATTTTATACCAATATCTATTATGTCTATATTTTTTACCTATATCTGTTATATCTATTATGTCTATATTTTATGCCTATATCTATTACATCTCATGTCTATATTTAATACCTATATCTATTATATCTATTATGTCCATATTTTATACCTTTATCTATTATAGCTATTATAGGTATATTTTATAACTCTATCAATTATATCTATTATGCCTATATTTTATACCTACATCTATTATAGCTATTATGTCTATATTTTATACCTATATCTATTATATCTATTATGTCTATATTTTATACCTATAACTATTTTGTCTATATTTTTTACTTATATCTATTATATCTATTATGTCCATATTTTATACCTTTATCTATTATAGCTATTATAGGTATATTTTATAACTCTATCAATTATATCTATTATGCCTATATTTTATACCTACATCTATTATAGCTATTATGTCTATATTTTATACCTATATCTATTATATCTATTATGTCTATATTTTATACCTATATCTATTTTGGCTGTCTATATTTTACACCTATATGTATTATGTCTATTATGTGTATATTTTATACCTAATCTATTATGTCTATTATGTCGATATTGTGTACCTGTATCTATTTTGTCTATATTTTATATCTATATTTATAGTATCTATTATGTCTATATTTTATACTTATATCTGTTATATCTGTTATATCTATTTTTTATATCTATATCTATTATATCTATTGTCTATATTTTATACATATATCTATTACATCTGTTATGTCTATATTTTATATCTATATCTATTATATCTATTGTCTATATTTTATACATATATCTATTATATCTGTTATGTCTATATTTTATATCTATATCTATTATATCTATTACGTCTCTATTTTATTACCATATCTATTATATTTATTATGTCTATATTTAATAACTGTATGATTTATATCTACTATGTCTATATTTTATGTCTCCGTCTATTATAACTATTATGTCTATATTTTATACCTATATCAATTGTATCTATTTTTACTAAATTTTATACCTATGTATTATCTATATATTTTACACCTATATCTATTATATCTATTATGTCTATATTTTATAACTCTATCTATTATATCTATATTTTACTTCTACATCTATTATAGGTATTATATCTATATTTTATATCTATATCTATATATCTATATTTTATACCTATATCCATCATATCTATTATTTCTATATTTTATACTTGTATGTATTATATCTGTAATATCTATATTTTATACCTATATCTATTGTATCTATATTTTATACCTATATGTATTCTATCTATTATGTTTATACTTTATACATGTATTTATTGTATCTATTATGTCTATTTTTATACCTATATCTACTATAACTATTATGTATATGTTTTATACCTGTATCTCTTATGTCTATAGTTTATACCTATATCTATTATATCTATTATGTCTATATTTTATACCTATATCTATTATATCTATTATGTCTATATTTTATACCTATAGCTAATATGTTTACATTTCATACGTATATCTATTATACTTATAGTGTCTATATTTTATACCTACATCTATTAAGTCTGTATTGCATACCTATATCTATTATATCTGTTACGTCTATATTTTATACTTATATCTATTATATCTATTATGTGTACATTTTATACCTATATCTATTATATCTGTTATGTCTATTTTTTATTCCTATATCTATTACATCTCTTATATCTGTATTTTATACCTATATCTATTATATCCATTATGTCTATATTTTACACCTATATCTATTACATCTCTTGTATCTGTATTTTATACCTATATCTATTATATCTATATTTTATACCTCCATCTATTCTATCTACTATGTCTATATTTTATACCTAAATCTACTATGTCTGTATTTTATACCTATATCTATTATATCTTTCATGTCTATATTTTATATCTATATCTATTATATCTATTGTCTATATTTTATACATATATCTATTATATCTGTTATGTCTATATTTTATATCTATATCTATTATATCTATTACGTCTCTATTTTATTACCATATCTATTATATTTATTATGTCTATATCTATTATATCAATTATGTCTACATTTTATACCTGTATCTATTATATGTATTATGTGTATATTTTATACCTGTATCTACCATGTCTATTTTTTATACCTGTATCGATTATATGTATTATGTCTATATTTTATAACTATATCTATTATAACTCTTATGTCTATATTTTATAAATATATGTATTATATGTATTATGTTTATATTTTATACCCATATCTGTTATGTCTATATTTCATACCTATATATATTATATCTCTTATGTCTATATTTTATAACTATATATATTATATGTATTATGTTTATATTTTATACCCATATCTATTATGTCTATATTTTATACCTATATCTATTATATCCATTATGTCTATATTTTATAACTATATCTATAATACCTCTGATGTCTATATTTTATACCTATATCTATTATATCTATTGTGTCTATTCTTTATACCTATATCTATTATGTCTATATTTTGTATTTTTATCTATTATATCTATTATATCTATTTTTTATACCTATATCTTTTTTATCTATTATGTCTGTATTTCATTCCTATATCTATTACATCCACTATATCTATATTTTATACCTATATCTATTATATCTGTATTTGATAGCTATATCCATTATATCTATTATATCTATATTTTATACATATATTTATCATATCTATTATGTCTATATTTTATGCCTATATCTATTATTACTATTATATCTTTATTTTATACTTATATCTATTTTAACCATATTTTATGCCTATATCCATAATATCTATATTTTTTCCAATATCTATTATATATATTATATTTATATTTTATAATTATATCTATTATATCTATGTTTTATACCTATATCTATTATATCTATTGTCTATATTATATACCTGTATCTATTATATATATTTTTTATACATATATCTATTATATCTATTATATCTATATTTTATACCTATATCTATTATGTCTATGTTTTATACCTATATCTATTATATCAATTATGTCCATATTTTGTACCTATATCTGTTATATCTATTATGTCTATATTTTATATCTATATCTATTATATCTATTATGTCTATATTTTATACCAATATCTATTATATCTATTATGTCTATATTTTATGCCTATATCTATTATATCCATTATGTCTATATTTTATATCTATATCTATTATATCTACTATGTCTATATTTTATACCTATATCTATTATATCTATTAAGTCTATATTTTATACCCATCACTATTATATCTAGTATGTTTATATTTTATACCTATATCTATTATATTTATGTCTATATTTTAACCCCTATCTATTTTGTCTATATTTTATACCTATATCTATTATGTCTATATTTTATACCTAAATCTATTATATCCATTATGTCTATATTTTAAATCTATCTCTATTATGACTATATTTTATACCTGTGTATATTATATATATTATGTCTCTATTTTATACCTATATCTATTATATCTATTATGTCTATATTTTATAAATATTTCTATTATATCTATTATGTCTATATTTTATACCTATATGTTTGTCTATTATGTCTATATTTTATACGTATATCTATTATACCTATTATGTCTAGATTTTATACCTATATCTATTATATCTATATTTTAAACCTGTATATATTGTATCTATTATGTCTAAATTTTATACCTGTATCTATTATATCTATTATGTCTATATTTTATCCCTATATCTATTATATCTATTATGTCTATATTTTATCCCTATATCTATTATGTCTATATTTTATACCTATATCTATCTGTTATGTCTATATTTTTTACCTATATCTACTATATTTATTTTGTCTATATTTTATGCCTGTATCTATTATGTCTATATTTTATACCCATATCTATTATATCTATTATGTCTATAGTTTATACGTATATCTATTATGTCTATATTTTATACCTATATCTATCATATATATTATGTCTATATTTTAAAACCTGTATCTATTATATCTATATATTATACCTATCTCTATTATGTCTACATTTCATGCCTATATCTATTATATCTTTTATGTCTATATTTTACATCTGTATCTATTATATCTTTTATGTCTGTATTTTACACCTATATCTATTATATCTATTATGTCTATATATTATACCTATATCTATGATGTCTGTATTTTATACCTATATCTATTATGTCTTTATTTTATAACTATACCTATTATGTCTATATTTTATACCTTTATCTATTATAACTATTATCTCTATATTGTATAACTATATATGTTGTATCTATTCTGTCTATATTTTATACCTGTGTGTATTATGTCTATATTTGATACCTATAACAAATTTGTCTATATTTTTTACCTATATCTATTATATCTATTATGTCTATATTTTATACCTATATCAATTATACCTATTGTGTCTATAATTTATACCTATATCTATTATATCTATTATGTCTATATTTCATACCTACATCTATTATATCTATTATGTCTATATTTTATACCTATATCTATTACGTCTATATTTTATACCTATCTCTTATATCTATTACGTCTATATTGTATACCTATATCTATTATATCTATTATGTGTATATTTTATACCTATTTGTATTATATCTATCATGTCTATATTTTATACCTATAATTATTATATCTAATATGTCTTTATTTTATACCTCTATCTATTATGTCTATATTTTATACCTATATCTATTATGTCTATATCTTATACCTATATCTATTTTATCTATTATGTGTTTGTTTTAAAACTATACCTATTATATCCGTTATGTCTATATTTCATACCTATATCTGTTATAACCATTATGTCTATATTTTGTACCTATATCTATTATCTCTATATTTTATACCTATATCTATTATAATTATTATGTCTATATTTGATACATATATCTATTATATCTATTATGTCTACATTTTAAACCTATTTCTATTATATCTATTATGTCTGTATTTAATACCAATATTTATTATGTCTACATTTTATACCTATATCTATTATATCTATTATGTCTATATTTTATACCTATATCTATTATATCCATTATGTCTATATTTTATACCTATATCTAGTATGTCTAAGATGTGTATATTTTACACCCATATCCGTTGTATCTATTACATCTATATTTTATACCCATCTCTGTTATATCTACAATGTTTATATTTTATACCTATATCTATTATATCTATGTCTATATTTTATACCTATATCTATTTTGTCTATATTTTATACCTAAATCTATTATATCCATTATGTCTATATTTTAAATCTATCTCTATTATGACTATATTTTATACCTGTGTATATTATATATTATGTCTCTATTTAATACCTATATCTAATATATGTATTATGTCTATATTTTATAAATATTTCTATTATATGTATTATGTCTATATTTTATACCTATATGTTTGTCTATTATGTCTATATTTTATACGTATATCTATTATACCTATTATGTCTAGATTTATACCTATATCTATTATATCTATATTTTAAACCTGTATATATGTATCTATTATGTCTAAATTTTATACCTGTATCTATTATATCTATTATGTCTATATTTTATCCCTATATCTATTATATCTATTATGTCTATATTTTATCCCTATATCTATTATGTCTATATTTTATACCTATATCTATCTGTTATGTCTATATTTTTTACCTATATCTACTATATTTATTTTGTCTATATTTTATGCCTGTATCTATTATGTCTATATTTTATACCCATATCTATTATATCTATTATGTCTATAGTTTATACGTATATCTATTATGTCTATATTTTATACCTATATCTATCATATATATTATGTCTATATTTTAAACCTGTATCTATTATATCTATATATTATACCTATCTCTATTATGTCTACATTTCATGCCTATATCTATTATATCTTTTATGTCTATATTTTACATCTGTATCTATTATATCTTTTATGTCTGTATTTTACACCTATATCTATTATATCTATTATGTCTATATATTATACCTATATCTATGATGTCTGTATTTTATACCTATATCTATTATGTCTTTATTTTATAACTATACCTATTATGTCTATATTTTATACCTTTATCTATTATAACTATTATCTCTATATTGTATAACTATATATGTTGTATCTATTCTGTCTATATTTTATACCTGTGTGTATTATGTCTATATTTGATACCTATAACAAATTTGTCTATATTTTTTACCTATATCTATTATATCTATTATGTCTATATTTTATACCTATATCAATTATACCTATTGTGTCTATAATTTATACCTATATCTATTATATCTATTATGTCTATATTTCATACCTACATCTATTATATCTATTATGTCTATATTTTATACCTATATCTATTACGTCTATATTTTATACCTATCTCTTATATCTATTACGTCTATATTGTATACCTATATCTATTATATCTATTATGTGTATATTTTATACCTATTTGTATTATATCTATCATGTCTATATTTTATACCTATAATTATTATATCTAATATAGTCTTTATTTTATACCTCTATCTATTATGTCTATATTTTATACCTATATATATTATGTCTATATCTTATACCCTATATCTATTTTATCTATTATGTGTTTGTTTTAAAACTATACCTATTATATCCGTTATGTCTATATTTCATACCTATATCTGTTATAACCATTATGTCTATATTTTGTACCTATATCTATTATCTCTATATTTTATACCTATATCTATTATAATTATTATGTCTATATTTGATACATATATCTATTATATCTATTATGTCTACATTTTAAACCTATTTCTATTATATCTATTATGTCTGTATTTAATACCAATATTTATTATGTCTACATTTTATACCTATATCTATTATATCTATTATGTCTATATTTTATACCTATATCTATTATATCCATTATGTCTATATTTTATACCTATATCTAGTATGTCTAAGATGTGTATATTTTACACCCATATCCGTTGTATCTATTACATCTATATTTTATACCCATCTCTATTATATCTACAATGTTTATATTTTATACCTATATCTATTATATCTATGTCTATATTTTATACCTATATCTATTTTGTCTATATTTTATACCTATTTCAATTATGTCTATATTTTAATCTATATCTATTATATCTATTATGTCTATATTTTATACCTATATTATATCTACAATGTCTACATTTTATACCTATATCTATTATGTCTGTATTTTATACGTATATGTATTATATATGTTATGTCTATATTTTATACCTATATCTATTTTATTTATATTTTATACCTATATCTATTGAAACTATTATGTCTATATTTTATATCTATATCTATTATGTCTATACTTTATACCTATATCTATTATATCGATTATGTCTATATTTAATACCTATATCTATTATATCTATTATGTCTCTATTTTCTACCTATATCTATTATATCTATATTTTACACCTATATCTATTATAACTATATTTTATACTTGTATCTATTGTATGTGTATTTACTACCTATATCTATTATATCTATTATATTTATTTTTATAATTATATCAATTATATCTCTATTTTTTTCCTGTATCTATTATATCAATTAAATCTATATTTTATAAGTATATTTATTATAACTATATTTTATACGTATATCTATTATATCAATTTTATCTATATTTTGTGCCTATATCAATTATATCTATGTTTTATAACTGTATCTGTTGTATCTATTATGTCTATATTTTATACCTATATCCATTTTATCTATATTTTATACCTATATGTAGTATATCTATATTTTATTCCCATATATATAATATCTATTATGTCTATATTTTATACCTATATATATTATATCTATTATGTCTATATTATATACCTATATCTATTATACCTATTATGTCTATATTTTATAAATATAACTATTTTATCTATATTTTATACCTATAACTATTGTATCTGTTATATTTATTATTTTTAAATATATCTATTTTATCTATATTTTATACCTATATATATTATACCTATTACATCTATATTTGATACCTATATTTATTATATCTATATTTTATACCTATATCTATCATATCTATTATATCTATATTTTACACGTATATCTATTTTATCTATATTTTATACCTATATCTATATCTATTATGTCTATATTTTATACGTATATCTATTGTATCAATTATGTCTATATCTTCTATCTATATCGATTGTATCTATTATGTCTATATTTCTTACCTATATCTATTATATCTGTCTATATTTTATAAACATATATATTATATATATTATGTCTATATTTTATATCTATATGTATATCTATTATGTCAATAAGTTATACGTATATCTATTATACCATTTATGTCTAGATTTTATACATATATCTATTATATCTATTATATCTACATGTTATACCTATATCTATTATATCTATTAAGTCTATATTTGATACTTATGTATTTTATATCTATTATGTCTATATTTTATACCTATATCAATTATAACTATTAAGTCTATATTTTATACCTATATCTATTATAACTATTATGTCTATATTTTATAACTATATCTCTTATACCTATTATGTCTATATTTTATACCTATATCTATCATGTCTATATTTTATACGACTATCTATTCTATTATGTCTATATTTTATACCTATATCTATTTTGTCTATATTGTATACCTCTATTCTATCTATTATGTCTATATTTTATACCTATATCTATTATGTCTATATTTTATACCTATATCTATTATATCTATGATGTGTATATTTTATACCTATATGTATTACATCTTTTATGTCTATATTTTATATCTATGTATATTATATCTATTATGTCTCAATTTCATACCTCTCATAACTATTATGTCCATATTTTATATCTATATCTATTATACCTACTATGTTTATGTTTCATATGTCTATCTATTATATCTATTATGTCTACATTTTATACCTATATCTATTATATCTATTATTTCTATATTTTATACGTGTATCTATTATATTTATTATGTCTATCTTTTATACCTATATCTATTATATCTATTATGTCTACATTTTATACCTATATCTATTATATCTTCAATGTCTGTATTTTATAAATATATGTATTATATCAATTATGTCTATACTTTATACCTATATCTATTATATCTATTATGTCTATGTTTTATACCTATATCTATTATGTCTGTTATGTCTATATTTTAAACCTATATCTATTATATCTATTATGTCCATATTTTATACCTATATCTATTATATCTAATATGTCTGTATTTTTTACCTATATCTATTATGCCTATATTTTATATCTATATTATATATACTCTCTATATTTTATACCTATATCTATTATATCTATTTTGTCTATATTTTATACCTCTATCTATTATGTCTACCCTGTCTACATTTTATCCCTATATTTATTATATCTATTATGTCTATATTTTATACATATATCTATTATATCTATTATGTCTATGTTTTATACCTCTATCTATTATATCTATTAAATCTATATTTTATACCTATATCCATTTTATGTATTATGTCTACATCTTATACATATATCTATTTTATCTATTATGTCTACATTTCATATTTATACCTATTATATCTATTTTGTCTATATTTTATATCTGTATCTATTATATCTATAATACCTTATTTTAAACCTATACCTATCATATGTATTGTGTATATATTTCATACCTATATCTATTATAACCATTACGTCTATACTTTGTACCTATATCTATTATGTCTATATTTTATACCTATATCTATTGTTATTATTATGTGTATATTTGATACCTATATCTATTATATCTATTATGTCTATATTTTATACCTATATCTATTATATCCATTATGTCTCTATTTTATACCTATATCTATGATATCTATTATGTCTTTATTTTTTACCTATATCTATTATATCCATTATGTCTATATTTTATACCTATATCTATTATATCTACTATGTCTCTATTTTACACCTATATATATTTTATCTATTATGGATATATTTTATACCCATCTCTATTATATCTATTATGTTTATATTTTATACCTATACCCATTATATCTATGTCTATATTTTATACCTATATCTATTGTGTCTATATTTTATACCTGTTTCAATTATATCTATATTTTATTCCTATATCTATTATATCTCTTATGTCTATATTTTATACCTATATCTATTATATCTTATATGTCTATATTTTATACATATATCTATTATATCTATATTTTATACCTGTATCTATTATATGTATTACACCTATACTTTATACCTATATTATACTATCTATTATATCTGTATTTTATGCCAATATCTATTTTATCGATCATATCTATTATATATATATTTTATATCTATGTCTATAATACCTATTATATCTATATTTTATACCTATATCTATTATATCTATTGTATCTATATTTTATACCTATACCTATTATATCTATTATGTCTATATTTTATAACTATATCTATTAGGTGTATATTTTACCTGTTTCTATTATATATATTGTGTCTATATTTTATACCTATATCTATTATGTTTATATTTTATAACGATACCTATTATATCTATTATGTCTATATTTTATACCTATATCTATTATATATATTATGTATATATTTTATACCTATATCTGTTATATCTATTTGTCTGTATTTTATACGTACATCTATTCTGTCTATATTTTATACTTATATCTCTTATATATAGTATGTCTGTATTTTATACCTATATCTACTGTATCTATTATGTCTATATTTTATACCTATATCTATTATATCTATAATGCCTTATTTTAAACCTATACCTATCATATGTATTGTGTATATATTTCATACCTATATATATTATAACCATTATGTCTATACTTTGTACCTATATCTAGTATGTCTATATTTTATACCTATATCTATTATTATTATTATGTGTATATTTGATACCTATATTTATTTTATCTATTATGTCTATATTTTATACCTATACCTATTATATCTATTATGTCTCTATTTTATACCTATATCTATGATATCTATTATGTCTACATTTTTTACCTATATTTATAATATCCATTATGTCTATATTTTAAACCTATATCTATTATATCTAGTGTGTCTACATTTTACACCTATATCTATTATATCTATTACGTCTATATCTTATACATATATATATTTTATCAATTTTGTCTCTATTCCATACCTATACCTTTTATATCTATTATGTCTATATTTTATATCTATATCTATTATATCTATTATGTCTATACTTTATACGTATATCTATTATATCTATTATGTGTATATTGTATACATATTTCTATTATATCTATTATGTCGATATTTTATACCTATATCTATTATGTCTATAGTTTATAACTATATCTATTAAGTCTATTATGTCTATATTTTATACCTATATCTATTATATCTATTATGTCTATATTTTATACCTATATCTATTATATCAATTATGTCTATATTTTATACCTATATCTATTATATCAATTATGTCTATATTTTACACCTATATGTACTATATCTATTACGTGTATACTTTATACCCATCAATATTATATCAATTATGTTTACATTTTATAATTATATCCATTATATCTATGTCTATATTTTATACCTATATCTATTATGTCTATGTTTTATACCGATATCTATTATGTCTATATTTTATACCTATATCGATTATATCTTTTATGTCTATATTTTATACCTATTTCTATTATATCTATTATGTCTATATTTTATGACTATATCTATTAAATCTATTATATCTATATTTTATAACTGTATGTATTATGTCTATATTTTACACCTATATCGATTATATCTATTACGTCTATATTTTTTACCCATCTCCCTTATATCTATTATTTTTATATTTTATACCTATATCTATAATATCTATGTCTATATTTTATACCTATATCTATTTTGTCTATATTTTATTCCTATATCTATTATGTCTATATTTTATACCTATATCTATTTTATCTATTATGTCTATATTTTATACCTATATCTAGTATATCTATTATGTCTATATTTTATACCTATATCTATTAAATCTATTATGTCTATATTTTATATCTATAGTATATCTATTATGTCTATATTTTATACCTATATCTATTATATCTCTTATGTCTATACATTATACCTACAATTATTATATGTAATATGTCTATATTTTATACCTATATCTATAATGTCTATATTAAATACCTATATCTATTATATCTGTTATGTCTATATTTTATACCTACATCTCTTGTATCTATTAAGTCTATATCTTATACATATATCTATTATATCTATTACGATAATATTTCATACCTATACCTATTATATCTATTATGTCTCTATTTTATATCTATATCTATTATGTCTGTTATATCTATATCTTATATATATATCTATTATATCTATTATGTCTATATTTTATACCGATATCTATTATATCGATTATTTCTATATCTTATACATATATCTATTTTATCTATTATGTCTATATTTTATACCTATATCTATTATATGTATTATGTCTATATTTTATACCTATATCTTATATCTATTTTGTCTATATTTTATAACAATTTCAATCGCGTATATATTTTATTCCTATTTCTATTATACCTAGTATGTCTATATTTTATACCTTTATCTATTATATCTATTAGGTCTATATTTTATATCTATATCTATTATGTCTATTATGTCTATATTTTATACCTATATATCTTAAATATATTATGTCTATATTGTATACCTATATCTATTAACTCTATATTTTATACCTATATTTATTATATCTATTATGTCTTTGTTTTAAATCTATACCTATTGTATCTATTATGTCTATATTTTATTCCTATATCTATTAAGTCTATATTTGATACCTATATCTATCTATTATGTCTATATTTTATACCTATAACTATTATAATTATTATGTCTATATTTGATACCTATATCTATTATATCTATTATGTCTATATTTTATACCTATTTCTATTATATCTATTATGTCTATATTTAATACCTATATGTATTATGTCTACATTTTATACCTATATCTATTATATCCATTATGTATATATTTTATACCTATATCTATTATATCCGTTATGTCTATATTTTATACATATATCTACGATAACTACTATGTCTATATTTTACACCTATATCTATTATATCTATTACGTCTATATTTTATACCGATCTCCACTATATCTATTCTGTGTATATTTTATACCTATATCTATTATATATATGTCTATGTTTTATACCTATATCTTTTTTGTCTATATTTTATACCTATATCTATTATGTCCATATTTTATACCTATGTCTATTTTATCTATTATGTGTGTATTTTATACCTATATCTGTTATATCTATTATGTCTATATTTTATACATATATCTATGATATCTATTATGTATATATTTTATATCTATATCTATTATGTCTATATTTTACACCTGTAACTATTATATCTATTTTATCTATATTTTATATCTCAATCTATTATATCTATTATGTCTATATTTCACACGTATACCTATTTTATCTATTATGTCTATATATTATACATATATCTATTATATCTATTATGTGTATATTTCATACCTATACATATTATATCTATTATGTCTATATTTTATACCTATGTCTATATTTATTATATCAATATTTCATACCTATATCTATTATATCTTTATGTCTATATTTTATACCTATATCTATTATATCTATTATGTCTATATCTTATACATATATCTATTTTATCTATTATGTCTATATTTTACACCTATATTTGTTATATCTATTATGTCTATATTTTATACCTATATCTTTTATATCTATTTTGTCGATATTTTATACCTATTTAAATTATGTCTATATTTGATACCTATATCTATTATATCTATTATGTCTATATTTCATACCTATATCTATTTTATCGGTTATATCTATATCTTATTCATATATCTATTATATCTATTATGTCTATATTTTATACCTATATCCATTATATCTATTATGTATATATTTTATACCTATATCTATTATATCGATTATGTCTATATCTTATACATATATCTATTATATCTATTATGCCTATATTTTATAAGTATATCTATTATATCTATTATTTCTATATTTTATACCTATATCTATTATATCTATTTTGTCTATATTTTATACCCGTGTCTATTATATCTAATATGTCTATATTTTATACATTTATTTGTTATATCTATATATTTTATACATTTATTTGTTATACCTGTATATATTATATGTCTTACATTGATACTTTATACCTATATTATTCTATCTAATATATTTGTATTTTATACCAATATCTATTATATACCTATATACTTTATAACTATATCTATTATGTTTATATTTCATATCTATATCTATTATATCTGTTATGTCTATATTTTATACCTACATCTATTATATCTATTATATCTATATTTTATACCTATATCTATTATATCTTTTATGTCCATATTTTATACCTTAATCTATTATAGCTATTATGTCTATATTTTAAACTTACATCTATTATATCTACTATGTCTATATTTTATACATATGTTCATTATATCTGTTGTGTCTATATTTTATATCTATATCTTTTATATCTATTTTGTCTATATTTTATACCTATATCTATTGTATCTATTATGTCTCTATCTTATCCATATATCTATTATATCGATTATGTCTATATTTCATACCTATACCTATTATGTCTATGTTTTATACCTATATCTATTATGTCAATAATTTATGCCTATATCTATTATATCTATTATATCTATATTTTATACCTATATCTGTTATGTCTATACTTTATACCTATATCTATTATGTCTGTGTTTTATACCTGTATGGATTATAAGTATTATGTGTATATTTTATACCTATATCTATTATATCTCTTATGGCTATATTTTATACCTATATCTATTATATCTATTATGTTTATATTTTATACCAATATCTATTATGTCTATATTTTTTACCTATATCTGTTATATCTATTATGTCTATATTTATGTCGATATCTATTATATCTATTATGTCTATATTTTATACCTATATGAATGATTACTATTATGTCTATATTTTATACCAATATCCTTAATATCTACTATGTCTATATTTTATACCTACATCTATTATATCCATTATATCTATATTTTATACCTATATCTATTATATCTATTATATCTATATTTTATACCTATATCTATTATATCTATATTTTATACGTGTATCTATTAAATCTATTATGTGTATATTTTATAACTCTATCAATTATATCTATTATGTCTATATTTTATACCTCTATTATATCTATTATGCCTATATTTCATACCTATATCTATTATATCTATTATGTCTATATTTTATATCTGTATCCATTATGTCTATTATGTCTATATTTTATACCTACATCTATTATATCTATTATGTCTATATTTTATACCTATATCTATTACGTCTATATTTTATACCTAAATCTAATATATCTATTATGTCTATATTTTATGCCTATATCTATTATATCTATTATGTCTGTATTTTATAACTATATCTATTATATCCATTATGTCTATATTTTATCCCTCTATCTATTATATCTATTATGTCTATATTTTATAACTCTATCAATTACATCTATTATGTCTATATTTTATACCTCTATTATATCTATTATGTCTATATTTTATACCTATATCTATTATATCTATTATGTCTATATTTTATATCTATATCTATTATGTCTATTATGTCTATATTTTATGCCTATATATATTAAATCCATTATGTCTATATTGTATACCTATATCTATTAACTCTACATTTTATACCTATATTTATTTTATCTAATATGTCTATATTTTATACCTGTATCAATTATGTCTATATTTTAAACTTATATCTCTTATGTCTGTATTTTTTACCTATATGCGTTATGTCTATATATAATACCTATATATATTGTATGTTTTATGTCTCTAATTTATTCCTATATCTATCATGTCTATATTTTATACCTATATCTATTATATCTATTATGTCTATATTTTATACCTATATCTATTAAATCTATATTTTACACCTATATTTATTGTATCTATTCTGTCTATATTTTATACCTATATCTATTATGTTTATTATGTCTACATTGTATACCTATATCTATTATATCTATTATGTCTATATTTTATAACTATATCTATTATGTCTATTATGTCTATAGTTTATACCTCTATTATATCTATTATATCTATATTTTATACCTATATCTCTTATATCTATTATGTATATATTTTATACCCATATCTATTATGTCTGTATTTTATACCTATATCTATTTTATCCATTATGTCTATATTTTATACCTATATCTATTATAACCATATTTTATACCTATATTTCTTATATCTATATTAATACCTATATCTATTATATCAATTAGATTTATATTTTATAATTATGTCTATTGTATCTATATTTTACACCTATATCTATTATATCTATATTTTATGACTTTATCAATTATATGTATATTTTATACCTATAACTATTATATCTATTATGTCTATATTTTATACCTATATCTTTTGTATGCATTATGTCTATATTTTATACCTATATCTATTATATCAATTATGTCTGTATTTTTACCTATATCTATCATGTCTATATGTTATACCTGTGTCGATTATATGTATTATGTCTATATTTTATACCTATATCTGTTATATCTCTTATGTCTATATTTTATACCTATATCTATTGTATCTATTATGTCTATATTTTATTCCTATATCTATTTTCTCTATTATGTCTATATTTTATACCTATATTTATTATATCTATTATGTATATAATTTATACCTATATCTATTATGTCTACATTTTATACCAATATCCATTATATATATTTTGTCTATATTTTATATCGTTATCTATTATATCTATTATGTCTATATTTATACCTATATCTATTACATCTGTTCTGTCTATATTTCATACCTATATTTACTATATCCACTATATCTATATGTTATACCCATGTCTATTATATATATATTTGATACCTATATCCATTATATCTATTATATCTATAGTTTATACCTATATCTCTTATATCTATTATGTCTATATTTTATACCTATATCTATTATGTCTATTATATCTATAATCTGTACCTATATCTACTATAACTATATTTTATACCTATATCTATTATATCTATATTTTATACCTATATCTATTATATCTACTGTCTATATTTTATACCTGTATCTATAATATCTATTTTTTATATGTATCTATTATATCTATTATATCTATATTTTATACCTGTATGTCTATATTTTATACCTATGTCTATTACATCTATTGTGTCTATATTTTATACCTATATCTATTATATCTCTTATGGCTATATTTTATACCTATATCTATTATATCTCTTATATCTATGTTTTATAACTTTATCTATTATATCTATTATATTTATAATTTATAATTATATTTATTATATCTATATTTTATACGTATATGTATTATATCTATATTTTATACATATATCTATTATATCTATAATTTATACGTATATCTATTATATCTTTTATATCGATATTTTATACCTATATCTATTATAACTATATTTTATACCCCTATCTATTTTATCTTTTATGTGTATATTTTATACCGATATCTATTATATCTATTATGTCTATATTTTATACTTATGTCTATTACATCTATTTTGTCTATATTTTATACCTATATCTATAATATCAATTATGTCTGTATTTCATACCTGTATCCATTATATCTATTATGTCTATTTTTTATACCTATATCTATTACGTCTATATTTTATAGTAATATCTATTATATCTATTATGTCTATATTTTATACCTATATCTACTATATCTATTATGTCTATATTTTATACCTATATCTATTATAACTGTTATGTCTATATTTTATAGGTATATCTTTTATGTCTATATTTTATACCGATATCTATTATGTCTGTATTTTATACCCATATCTATTATGTCTTTATTTTACACCTATATCTTTTATAACTTTTATGTCTATATTTTATAACTATATCTCTTATATCTATTATGTATGTATTTTATACCTATATCTGTTATGTCTATATTGTATACCTCAATCTTTTCTATTGTATCTATATTTTATATCAATATCTATTATGTCTATATTTTTATACCTATATCTATTACATCTTTTATGTCTATGTTTTATACCCATATCTATTATATGTATTATGTCTTTATTTTATACTTATATCTATCATATCTATTATGTCTATATTTTATATCTCTATCTTTTATGTCTATATTTTATACGTATATCTGTTATATCTATTATGTCTATTTTTTATACCTATATCTATTATATCTATTATGTCTATATTTCATACCTATATCTATTTTATCGGTTATATCTATATCTTATTCATATATCTATTATATCTATTATGTCTATATTTTATACCTATATCCATTATATCTATTATGTATATATTTTATACCTATATCTATTATATCGATTATGTCTATATCTTATACATATATCTATTATATCTATTATGCCTATATTTTATAAGTATATCTATTATATCTATTATTTCTATATTTTATACCTATATCTATTATATCTATTTTGTCTATATTTTATACCCGTGTCTATTATATCTAATATGTCTATATTTTATACATTTATTTGTTATATCTATATATTTTATACATTTATTTGTTATACCTGTATATATTATATGTCTTACATTGATACTTTATACCTATATTATTCTATCTAATATATTTGTATTTTATACCAATATCTATTATATACCTATATACTTTATAACTATATCTATTATGTTTATATTTCATATCTATATCTATTATATCTGTTATGTCTATATTTTATACCTACATCTATTATATCTATTATATCTATATTTTATACCTATATCTATTATATCTTTTATGTCCATATTTTATACCTTAATCTATTATAGCTATTATGTCTATATTTTAAAACTTACATCTATTATATCTACTATGTCTATATTTTATACATATGTTCATTATATCTGTTGTGTCTATATTTTATATCTATATCTTTTATATCTATTTTGTCTATATTTTATACCTATATCTATTGTATCTATTATGTCTCTATCTTATCCATATATCTATTATATCGATTATGTCTATATTTCATACCTATACCTATTATGTCTATGTTTTATACCTATATCTATTATGTCAATAATTTATGCCTATATCTATTATATCTATTATATCTATATTTTATACCTATATCTGTTATGTCTATACTTTATACCTATATCTATTATGTCTGTGTTTTATACCTGTATGGATTATAAGTATTATGTGTATATTTTATACCTATATCTATTATATCTCTTATGGCTATATTTTATACCTATATCTATTATATCTATTATGTTTATATTTTATACCAATATCTATTATGTCTATATTTTTTACCTATATCTGTTATATCTATTATGTCTATATTTTATGTCGATATCTATTATATCTATTATGTCTATATTTTATACCTATATGAATGATTACTATTATGTCTATATTTTATACCAATATCCTTAATATCTACTATGTCTATATTTTATACCTACATCTATTATATCCATTATATCTATATTTTATACCTATATCTATTATATCTATTATATCTATATTTTATACCTATATCTATTATATCTATATTTTATACGTGTATCTATTAAATCTATTATGTGTATATTTTATAACTCTATCAATTATATCTATTATGTCTATATTTTATACCTCTATTATATCTATTATGCCTATATTTCATACCTATATCTATTATATCTATTATGTCTATATTTTATATCTGTATCCATTATGTCTATTATGTCTATATTTTATACCTACATCTATTATATCTATTATGTCTATATTTTATACCTATATCTATTACGTCTATATTTTATACCTAAATCTAATATATCTATTATGTCTATATTTTATGCCTATATCTATTATATCTATTATGTCTGTATTTTATAACTATATCTATTATATCCATTATGTCTATATTTTATCCCTCTATCTATTATATCTATTATGTCTATATTTTATAACTCTATCAATTACATCTATAATGTCTATATTTTATACCTCTATTATATCTATTATGTCTATATTTTATACCTATATCTATTATATCTATTATGTCTATATTTTATATCTATATCTATTATGTCTATTATGTCTATATTTTATGCCTATATATATTAAATCCATTATGTCTATATTGTATACCTATATCTATTAACTCTACATTTTATACCTATATTTATTTTATCTAATATGTCTATATTTTATACCTGTATCAATTATGTCTATATTTTAAACTTATATCTCTTATGTCTGTATTTTTTACCTATATGCGTTATGTCTATATATAATACCTATATATATTGTATGTTTTATGTCTCTAATTTATTCCTATATCTATCATGTCTATATTTTATACCTATATCTATTATATCTATTATGTCTATATTTTATACCTATATCTATTAAATCTATATTTTACACCTATATTTATTGTATCTATTCTGTCTATATTTTATACCTATATCTATTATGTTTATTATGTCTACATTGTATACCTATATCTATTATATCTATTATGTCTATATTTTATAACTATATCTATTATGTCTATTATGTCTATAGTTTATACCTCTATTATATCTATTATATCTATATTTTATACCTATATCTCTTATATCTATTATGTATATATTTTATACCCATATCTATTATGTCTGTATTTTATACCTATATCTATTTTATCCATTATGTCTATATTTTATACCTATATCTATTATAACCATATTTTATACCTATATTTCTTATATCTATATTTAATACCTATATCTATTATATCAATTAGATTTATATTTTATAATTATGTCTATTGTATCTATATTTTACACCTATATCTATTATATCTATATTTTATGACTTTATCAATTATATGTATATTTTATACCTATAACTATTATATCTATTATGTCTATATTTTATACCTATATCTTTTGTATGCATTATGTCTATATTTTATACCTATATCTATTATATCAATTATGTCTGTATTTTTACCTATATCTATCATGTCTATATGTTATACCTGTGTCGATTATATGTATTATGTCTATATTTTATACCTATATCTGTTATATCTCTTATGTCTATATTTTATACCTATATCTATTGTATCTATTATGTCTATATTTTATTCCTATATCTATTTTCTCTATTATGTCTATATTTTATACCTATATTTATTATATCTATTATGTATATAATTTATACCTATATCTATTATGTCTACATTTTATACCAATATCCATTATATATATTTTGTCTATATTTTATATCGTTATCTATTATATCTATTATGTCTATATTTATACCTATATCTATTACATCTGTTCTGTCTATATTTCATACCTATATTTACTATATCCACTATATCTATATGTTATACCCATGTCTATTATATATATATTTGATACCTATATCCATTATATCTATTATATCTATAGTTTATACCTATATCTCTTATATCTATTATGTCTATATTTTATACCTATATCTATTATGTCTATTATATCTATAATCTGTACCTATATCTACTATAACTATATTTTATACCTATATCTATTATATCTATATTTTATACCTATATCTATTATATCTACTGTCTATATTTTATACCTGTATCTATAATATCTATTTTTTATATGTATCTATTATATCTATTATATCTATATTTTATACCTGTATGTCTATATTTTATACCTATGTCTATTACATCTATTGTGTCTATATTTTATACCTATATCTATTATATCTCTTATGGCTATATTTTATACCTATATCTATTATATCTCTTATATCTATGTTTTATAACTTTATCTATTATATCTATTATATTTATAATTTATAATTATATTTATTATATCTATATTTTATACGTATATGTATTATATCTATATTTTATACATATATCTATTATATCTATAATTTATACGTATATCTATTATATCTTTTATATCGATATTTTATACCTATATCTATTATAACTATATTTTATACCCCTATCTATTTTATCTTTTATGTGTATATTTTATACCGATATCTATTATATCTATTATGTCTATATTTTATACTTATGTCTATTACATCTATTTTGTCTATATTTTATACCTATATCTATAATATCAATTATGTCTGTATTTCATACCTGTATCCATTATATCTATTATGTCTATTTTTTATACCTATATCTATTACGTCTATATTTTATAGTAATATCTATTATATCTATTATGTCTATATTTTATACCTATATCTACTATATCTATTATGTCTATATTTTATACCTATATCTATTATAACTGTTATGTCTATATTTTATAGGTATATCTTTTATGTCTATATTTTATACCGATATCTATTATGTCTGTATTTTATACCCATATCTATTATGTCTTTATTTTACACCTATATCTTTTATAACTTTTATGTCTATATTTTATAACTATATCTCTTATATCTATTATGTATGTATTTTATACCTATATCTGTTATGTCTATATTGTATACCTCAATCTTTTCTATTGTATCTATATTTTATATCAATATCTATTATGTCTATATTTTATACCTATATCTATTACATCTTTTATGTCTATGTTTTATACCCATATCTATTATATGTATTATGTCTTTATTTTATACTTATATCTATCATATCTATTATGTCTATATTTTATATCTCTATCTTTTATGTCTATATTTTATACGTATATCTGTTATATCTATTATGTCTATTTTTTATACCTATATCTATTATATCTATTATGTCTATATTTTATACCTATATCTGTCATATCTAGTATGTCTATATTTATACCTATATATATCATATCTATTATGTCTATATTTTATATCTATATGTATTATATCTTTTATGTCTATGTTTTATACCTATATCTATTATAACAATTATGTCTATATTTTTTACCTATATTTATCATATGTATTATGTCTATATTTTATACCCATATATGTCATATCTATTGTGTCTACGTTTCATACCTATATCTATTATATCTCTAATGTCTATATTTTATACCGATATCTATTATAACTATATTTTATACCTATATATATCTATATTTGATACCTATATCTATAATATCTATTATGTCTGTATTTTATACCTGTATTTATTATGTCTATTTTTTATACTTATATCAGTTATATCTATTATGTCTATATTTCATACCTACATTTATTATAACTTTTAATACTGTATTTTATACCTATATCTATTATATCTATTATGTCTATGTTTTTATCCCTATATCTATTATATCTATTATGTGTATATATTATATCTATATCTATTATATCTATTATGTCTATATTTTATAACTATATATATTATATCTATTATATCTATATTTCATACCTATATCTACTATAACTATATTTTATACCAATATATATCCATATTTTATAGTATATCTATTATATCTATTACTTTTATATTTTATAATTTTATCTATTATATCCATATTTTATATCTGTATCTATTATATATATTATATCTATATTTTATGCCGATATCTATTGTATCTATATTTTAAAAGTATATTTATTATATCTATTATATCTATATTTTATACCTATATCTATTATATCTATATTTTATACTTATATATAATATCTCTTATGTGTATATTTTATACCTATATCTATTATAACTATTATGTCCATATTTTATAACTATATCTCTTATATCTATTATGTCTATATTTTATACCTATATCTATTATGTCTATATTTTATACCTCTATCTATTCTATCTATTATGTCTATATTTTATACCTATATCTATTATGTCTATATGTTATACCTCTGTATATTGTATCTACTATGTCTATATTTTATACCTATATCTATTATGTCTACATTTTATACCTATATCTATTATATCTATGATGTCTATATTTTATACCTATATGTATTAAGTCTTTATGTCTATATTTTATCCCTATATCTATTATATCTATTATGTCTTCAATTTATACCTATGTCTATTATATCTATTATGTGTATATTTTATACCCATATCTGTTATATCTATTATGTCTATATTTTATACCTATGTCTATTATGTCTATATTTTATAACTATATCTGTAATGCCTATATTTTATATCTTTATCTATTATATCTATTATGTCTATATTTTATACCTATATCTATTATGTCTATATTTTATACCTATATCTATTATATCTATGATGTCTAGATTTTATACCTATATCTATTACATCTAATATGTTATATTTTATACCTATATCTATTATATCTATTATGTCTATATCTATTGTATCTATTATGTCTACATTTTATACCTCTATTATATCTTTTATATCTATATTTTATACCTATATCTACTATATCTATTATGTCTATATTTTATACCTATATCTATTATGTCTATATTTTATACCTATATCTATAATGTCTATATTTTATTCCTATATCTATTATATATATTATGTCTGTAATTTATACTTATATCTATTCTGCCTATATTTTATACCTGTATCTATTACATCTAATATGTTTATATTTTATACCTATATTTATTATATCTATTATGTCTATATCTATTGTATCTATTATGTCTACATTTTATACCTCTATTATATCTTTTATATCTATATTTTATAACTACATCTATTATATCTATTATGTCTATATTTCATACCTATATCTATTATGTCTATTTTGTGTGTATTTTATAACTTTATCTATTATATCTATCTTGTGTAAATTTTATAGCTATATCTATTATATCTATTAGGTCTATATTTTATACCTATATGTATTATGTATATATTTTATACCTATATCTATTATATCTATGATGTCTATATTTTATACCTGTATGTATTAAGTCTTTTATGTCTATATTTTATCCCTATATCTATTATATCTATTATGTCTTCAATTTATACCTCTATCTATTATATCTATTATGCCTATTTTTTATACATATATCTATTATATCTATTATGTCTATATTTTAAACATATATCTATTATGTCTATTATGTCTATATTTTCTTTTTTTTTTTTAAAGAAGGTTTTTTTTTTTTATTCTTTTTTTTTTTTTTTTTTTATTATACTTTAAGTTTTAGCGTACATGTGCATACCGTGCAGGTTTGTTACATATGTATACTTATGCCATGTTTGTGTGCTGCACCCATCAACTCGTCAGCACCCATCAGTTCATCATTTATATCATGTATAACTCCCCAATGCAATCCCTCCCTCCTCCCCCCTCCCCCCTCACCATGATAGGTCCCAGTGCGTGATGTTCCCCTTCCCGAGTCCAAGTGATCTCATTGTTCAGTTCCCACCTATGAGTGAGAACATGCGGTGTTTGGTTTTCTCTTCTTGTGATAGTTTGCTAAGAATGATGGTTTCCAGCTGCATCCATGTCCCTACAAAGGACGCAAACTCATCCTTTTTTATGGCTGCATAGTATTCCATGGTGTATATGTGCCACATTTTCTTAATCCAGTCTGTCACAGATGGACATTTGGGTTGATTCCAAGTCTTGGCTATTGTGAATAGTGCCGCAATAAACATACGTGTGCATGTGTCTTTGTAGTAGAATAATTTATAATCCTTTGGGTATATACCCAGTAGTGGGATGGCTGGGTCATATGGTACATCTAGTTCTAGATCCTTGAGGAATTGCCATACTGTTTTCCATAATGGTTGAACTAGTTTACAATCCCACCAACAGTGTAAAAGTGTTCCTATTTCTCCACATCCTCTCCAACACCTGTTGTTTCCTGACTTCTTAATGATTGCCATTCTAACTGGTGTGAGATGGTATCTCATTGTGGTTTTGATTTGCATTTCTCTGATGGCGAGTGACGATGAGCATTTTTTCATGTGTCTGTTGGCTGTATGAATATCTTCTTTTGAGAAATGTCTGTTCATATCCTTTCCCCACTTTTTGATGGGGTTGTTTGTTTTTTTCTCATATATTTGTTTGAGTTCTTTGTAGATTCTGGATATTAGCCCTTTGTCAGAGGAGTAGGTTGCAAAAATGTTCTCCCATTTGTAGGCTGCCTGTTCACTCTGATGGTAGTTTCTTTTGCTGTGCAAAAGCTCTTTAGTTTAATTAGATACCATTTGTCAATTTTTGCTTTTGCTGTCGTTTCTACCTATATGTATTAAGTCTATATTTTATAGCTATAATTATTATATCTATTATGTCTATATTTATACCTATATCTATTATGTCTATATTTTATACCTATATCTATTATATCTATTATGTCTATATTTAATACCTGTATCTATTATATCTATTATGTCTATATTTAATATCTATATCTATTTTGTCCATTATGTCTATATTGTACACCTACATCTATTATATCTATTACGTCTATATTTTATACCTATATCTATTATGTCTATATTTTATACCTATATCTATTACAACTATTATGTCTATATTTAATACCTATATCTATTATATCTATTATGTCTATGTTTAAAAACCTATATCTATTTTGTCCATTATGTCTATATTGTACACCTACATCTATTATATCTATTATGTCTATATTTTATACCTATATCTATTATATCTATATATTATACCTATATCTATGATAGTCTGTATTTTATACCTATATCTATTATGTCTTTATTTTATACCTATATCTATTATATATATTATATCTATATTTTCTACCTATGTCTATTATGTCTATATTTTATACCTATATCTGTAATGCCTGTATTTTATACCTTTATCTATTATATCTATTATGTCTATAGTTTATACTTATTTCCATTATTTCTATTATGTCTATATTTAACACCTATATCTATTATGTCTATATTTTGTATCTATATTTTATCTATTATGTCTATATTTTATACCTATATCTATTATATCCATTATGTCTATGTTTTATACCTATATCTATTATATAGATTATGTCTATATTTTACACCTATATGTATTATATCTATTATTTCTATATTTTATACACATCTCTATAATATCTATTATGTATATATTTGATACCAATATCTATTATATCTATATCTATATTTTATACCTATATCTATTTTGTCTATATTTTACACCTATAGCTATTATGTCTATATTTTATACCTATATCTATTATATCTATTATGTCCATATTTTATAACTATATCTATTAAATCTATTATGTATATATTTTCTACCTGTATCTATTATATCTATATTTTATACCTGTTTCTATTATATCTATTGTGTCTATATTTAATACCTATATCTATTATGTCTATATTTTACACCTTTATGTATTATATCTATTATGTCTATATTTTATACCTATATCTATTATATCCATTATGTCTATATTTTATACCTATTATTGTTAAATCTATTATGTCTATATTTTACACCTATATCTATTATGTCTATACTTCATACCTATACCTATTATTTCTATTATGTCTATATTTGATATCTATATCTATTATATCTATTATGTCTATATCTTATACCTATATCTATTATATTTATTATGTCTATATTTTATACCTATATTTATTATATCTATTATGTCTATATTTTATGCCTATATCTATTGTATCTATTATGTCTATATTTCATACCTATATCTATTATATCTATTATGTCTATATTTTATACCTGGATCTATTATATCGATGATGTCTACATCTTATACATATGTCTGTTATATCTATTTTGTCTTTATTTTTTACCTATATCTATTATATCTTTTATGTCTATATTTTATACCTACATCTTTTATATCCATTTTGTCTATATATTATACCTATTTCAATTATGTCTATATTTTATTCCTATATCTTTTATATCTATTATGTCTATATTTTTATACCTATATCTATTATATCTATTATGTCTACATTTTATACCTATATCTATTATATCGATAATGTCTATGTCGTATACATATATCTGTTATATCTTATTATGTCTATATTTTATACCTATATCTATTATATCTGTTATGTCTATATTTTATACCGGTATCTATTATGTCTATATTTTATATCTCTCTCCATTATCTATATATCTATTATGTCTATGCTACCTATACTATTATATCTATTATGTTTATATTTATGTCTATATCTATTATATCTATTATGTCTATGTTTTATAACTAATATCTATTAAATCTATTATGTCTATATTTTATACCGATATCTATTATGTGTATATTTTATACCTATATCTGTTAAATCTATTATGTCTACATTTTATAACTCTATCTATAATATCTATTATGTCTATAATTTATACCTCTATCACTTATATCTATTATGTCTATATTTTATACCTCTATTATATCTATGATGTCTATATTTTTTACCTCTATCTATTATATCAATTTTGTCTATATTTTATTTCTCTATCTATTATATCTATGATGTCTGTATTTTATACCTATATCTATTATATCTATTCTGTCTCTATTGTATCCATTATGTCTATATTTTATAACCTATATCTATTATATCCATTATATCTATATTTTATACCTATTTCTATTATATCTATATTTATACCTCTATCTATTTTATCTATTATATTTATATAATATACTTATTCTATTATATCTATTATATCTATATTTGATATCTATATCGATTATGTCTATATTTTATACCTATATCTAACGTATCTATTATGTCTATGTTTTGTGCCTATATCTATCATATCTATTATGTCTATATTTTATGCCTGTATCTATTATATCTATTATGTCTATATTTTATACCTCTATCTATTGTATCTATTATGTCTATATTTTACAACTCTATCTATTATATCTATTATTCTATATTTTATACCTCTATCTATTATGTCTATGTTTTTGTACCTATATCTATCATATATATTATGTGTATATTTTATACCTATATCTATTATATCTTATATATCTATATTTCACACCCATATCTATTATATCTATTATGTCTTTATTTTATACCTATATCTATTTTATCTATTATGTACATATTTTGTACTTACATGTATTCTATCTATTATGTCTATATTTTTTACCTATATCTCTATTATATATATTATGTCTATATTTTATACCTATTTCAATAATGTCTATATTTTAATTCCTATATCTATTAAGTCTATAGTTTATACCTGTATCGATTATATTTATTATGTCGATATTTTATACCTATATCTATTATATCTCTTATGTCTATATTTTTACCTGTATCTATTATTTCTATTATGTTTATATTTTATACCTATATCTCTTATGACTATATCTTATACCTATATCGATTATATCTATTATGTCTATATTTTATACCTATTTCTATTATATCTATTGTGTCTATATTTTATGACAATATCTATTAAATCTATTATATCTATATTTTATACCTATATGTATTATGTCTATATTTTACACCTATATCGATTATATCTATTAAGTCTATATTTTATACCCATCTCCTATATCTATTATACCTCTGATGTCTATATTTTATACTTATATCTATTATATCTATTATGTCTATATTTTATACGTATATCTATTATGTCTATATTTTTATACCAATATCTATTATATCTATATTTATACCATAGTCTAGTATATCTATTATGTCTACATTTGTCTATCTTTATCTATTATATCTATTATGTCTATATTTATTCCTATAGTCTATTATATCTATTATGTCTATATTTCTGCTTATATCTATTATATCCAATAGATCCATATTTTATACCTGTATCTATTATATCTATTTTTGAAACCTATATCCATTATATCTATATTTTTACCTATATGTATATCTATTATGTCTATATTTTATACCTGTTATCTATTATATCTTTATATCTATATTTTATACCAATATCTATATCTATTATATCTATATTTTATACCTATAACTTTTATATCTATTATATTTATATTTTATAATTATATTTATTATATCTATATTTTATACCTATATCTATTATATCTATTGTCTATACTTTATAACTGAATCTATTATATCTATTTTTTATACGTGCATCTATTATATCTATTATAACTAGATTTTATACCTATATCTATTATATCTATATTTTATACTTGTATCTACTATGTCTTTTATGTCTAAGTTTTATAACTATATCTATTATATCTATTATGTCTATATTTTATACCTATATCGATTATATCTATTATGGTCCATATTTTATACCTATATCTATTATGTCTATATTTTATACCTATATCAATTATACCTATTATGTCTATAATTTATACCTATATCTATTAAATCTATTTTGTCTATATTGTATATCTATATCTATTATGTCTATATTGTATACCTATATCTAATATATCTATTCTGTCTATATTTTTACCTATAATTGTTATATCTAATTGTCTATATTTTTATACCTATATCTATTACGTCTATGTTTTATACCTATATCTATTACATCAATTGTGTCTATATTTTATACCTATATCTATTATATCTATTATGTCTGTATTTATATCTATATTAGTATATCTATTATGTCTATATTTTATCCCTCTATTATATCTATTAAGTCTATATTTTAATAATTCTATCAATTATATCTATTATGTCTATATTTATACCTCTATTATATCTAATCATGCCTATATTTTTTACCTAGATCTATTATATCTATTATGTCTATATTTATATCTATATCCATTATGTCTATTATGTCTATATTATATACCTATATATATTATATCTATTATGTCTGTATTGTATAACAATATCTCTTAAGTCTATATTTTATACCTATATCTATTACATCTATTATGTCTATATTTTATAACTATACCTAGTAAATCTATTATGTCTATATTTTAAACCGATATCTATTATGTCTATATTTTATACCTATGTCTATTATATCTATTATGTCTATATTTTATACCTATATCTATTAAATCTATTTCGTCTATATTGTATATCTATATCTATTATGTCTATATTTTATACCCTATATCTAATATATCTATTATGTCTAGATTTTATACCTATAATTGTTATATCTAATATGTCTATATTTTAATACTTATATCTATTATGTCTTTATTTTATATCTATATCTGTTGTATCTGTCTATATTTTATACCTATATCTATTATATCTATTATTTCTATATTTTATACCTATAATTATTATATCTAATATGTCTATATTTTATACCTATATCTTTATGTCTATATTACTACCTATATCTATTATATCTATTATGTCGATATTTATACCTATATCTATTTTGTCTATATTTTATACCTATATCTATTATATCTATTATGTCTATATTTTATACCTATATCTTATATCTATTTTGTCTATATTGTATACCTATTTTAATCGTGTCTATATTTTATTCCTATATCTATTATATCTATTATGTCTATATTTTATACCTATATCTATTATATCTATTAGGTCTATATTTTATTCCGACATCTTTATATCGATAATGTGTATATCTTATACATCTATCTACTATATATATTACGTGTATATTTTATACCTATATCTATTATATCTACTATGTCTATATCTTATACATATATCAATTATATCTACTATGTCTATATTTTATGCCTATACTTATTATATTATTATATCTATATTTCATACCTGTATCTATTATATCTATTATGTCTGTATTTTATACCTATATCTATTTTGTCTATATTTCATACATATATCTATTATAATTATTTTGTCTATATTTTATACCTATATCTATTATATCTATTATGTGTATATTTTATAACTATTTCTATTATATCTATTATGTCTATATGTTATACCTATATCTATTATGTCTATATTTTAAACATATACCTATTGTGTCTATTATGTCTATATTTTATACCTATATATATTATATCTATTATGTCTATATTTATACCTCTGTCTACTATATCTACTATGTCTATATTTTACAACCTATATCTATTATATCTATGACTATATTTTATACCTATATCTATTATGTCTATGTTTTATATCGATATCTATTACTTCTATATTTTAATACCTATATCGATTATATCCATTATGTCTGTGTTTTATACCTATATCTATTATATCTATTATATCAAAGTTTTATACCTATATCTATTAAAAGCATTATGTCTATATTTTATACCTTTATCTATTATATCTATTATGTCTATATCTTATACGTATATCTATTATATCTATTATGTCTTTGTTTTAAAACTATACCTATTGTATCTATTATGTCTATATTTCATACCTATATGTATTATAACCATTATGATTATATTTTGTATCTATATCTATTATGTCTATATTTTACACCTATATCTATTATAATTATTATCACTATATTTGATTCCTATATCAATTATATCTATTATGTCTATATTTTATACCTCTTCTATTATATCTGTTATGTCTATATTTAATACCTATATCTATTATGTCTATATTTTTAAACCTATATCTATTATATCCATTATGTCTATA
The DNA here is from genome assembly GCF_007565055.1 of Rhinopithecus roxellana. NCBI lineage: Eukaryota > Metazoa > Chordata > Mammalia > Primates > Cercopithecidae > Rhinopithecus > Rhinopithecus roxellana. Next base: position 46,151 of record NW_022142822.1, on the reverse strand, counting down.
TTTTATACCTATATCTATTATATCCATTATGTCTATATTTTATACCTATATCTACGATATCTACTATGTCTATATTTTACACCCTATATCTATTATATCTATTACGTCTATATTTTATACCGATCTCTACTCTATCTATTCTGTTTATATTTTATATCTATATCTATTATATATATGTCTATATTTGATACCTATATCTATTTTGTTCTATATTTTATACCTATATCTATTATGTCTATATCTTATACCTATAATCTTTTTTATCTATTATGTGTATATTTTATACGTATATCTGTTATATCTATTATGTCTATATTTTATACCTATATCTATGAAATCTATTATGTATATATTTTATAATCTATATCTATTATGTCCATATTTTACACCTGTAACTATTATATCTATTTTATCTATATTTTATTTCTGTATCTATGATATCTATTATGTCTACATTCATACCTATATCTATTATATCGGGTTATGTCTATATCTTATACATATATCTATTATATCTATTATGTCTATATTTTATACCTATATCAATTATATCTATTATGTATATATTTATACCTATATCTATTATATCGATTATGTCTACATCTTATACATATATCTATTATATCTATTATGTCTATATTTCATAACTATATCTATTATATCTATTATTTCTATATTTTATATACCTATATCTATTATATCTATTTTGTCTATATTGTATACCTGTGTCTATTATATCTAATATGTCTATATTTTACACTTATATCTGTTATATCTCTACATTATACCTGTATATATTATATGTTTTACATCTATACTTTATACCTATATTATTCTATCTATTATATCTGTATTTTCTGACAATATCTATTATATCGATTATATCTATTATATGTATATTTATACCTATGTCTATAATATCTATTAAATCTATATTTTATACGTATATCTATTATATCTATTGTATCCATATTTTAAACCTATATATATTAGATCTATTATGTCTGTATTTTATAACTCTCTCTATTATGTCTGCATTTTATACCAACATCTATTATATATATTGTGTCTATATTTTATACCTATATATATTATGTTTATATTTTATATCTATACCTATTATATCAATTAGGTCTATATTTATTCCTGTATGTATTATGTCTATATTTTGTACCCATATCTATTATATTTATTATGTATTTTAGACCTATATTTATTATATCTATTATGTCTATATTTTATACCTATATGGATTACATCTATTATGTCCATATTTTATACCTATATCTATTATGTCTATATTTTATACCGATATGGATTATATCATGTCTATATTTTAAACCTATATTATATCTATAATGACTACATTTTGTACCTATATCTATTATGTCTGTATTTTATACGTATATCTATTATATCTGTTATGTCTATATTTTATACCTATATCATTTTATTTTTATTTTATACCTATATGTATTATAACTATTATGTGTATATTTTATACCTAAACCTATTATATCCATATTTATTTATACTTATAGCTGTTATATGTATATTTTATACCTATATACATTATATCTATTATATCTGTATTTTATACCTATATCTATTATATCTATTATGTCTGTATTTTATACCTATATCTATTATAACTATTATGTATATATATTATAACTATATCTATTATATATATTATGTCTATATTTTATACCTATATCTGTTATATCTATATTGTCTGTGTTTTATACGTATATCTATTAGGTCTATATTTTATGCCTATATCGATTATATCTATTATGTCTATATTTTATAGCTATTTCTATTATATCTATTATGTCTATATTTAATACCTATATCTATTATGTCTATATTTTATACCTATATCCATTATATCTATTATGTCTATATTTTTATCTTTATCTATTATGTCTATATTTCATACCTATATATTTATACCAGTTATGTCTATATTTTATACCTATATCTATTATATCTATTATGTCTATATTTATACCTATATCTGTTATGTCTATATTTTATAACTTTAATTATTATATCTATTATGTCTATATTTCATACCTATATCTATTGTATCTATTATGTCTGCATTTTTATACCGATATCTATTTGTCTATATATTATACCTATATCGATTATATCTATTATGTCTATATTTTATACCTATATCTATTATATCTATTATGTCTATATTTCATACCTATATTTTTATACCCGTTATGTCTATATTTATACCTAACTATTATATCTAATATGTCTATATTTTATAACTATATCTATTATGTCTATATTTTATATCTATATCCATTATATCTTTTATGTCTATATTTTATACCTCTATTATATCTTTTATGTCTATGTTTTATACCTATATCTATTGTATCTATTATGTATATATCTTATACATGTATCTATTATATCTATTTTGTCGATATTTTATACCTGTACCTTATGTCTATTTGTCTACATTTTATACTTATTTCAATTATGTCTGTATTTTATTCATATATATATTATATCTATTATGCCTATATTTTATACGTATATCTATCATATCCATTTTATGTATATTTTATACCTATATCTATTATATCTATTTGGTCTATATTTTATACCTATATCTATTATGTCTACTATGACTAATATTTATACCTATATCTATTATGTCTATATTTTATACCTAAGTCTATTATATCTATTATGTCTATATATTATTCCTGTATGTATTGTTTCTGTGATATTTTATACCGATATCTATTATGTCTATATTTTATACCTCTCACTGTTACATCTACTATGTTTATATTTTATACCTATGTGTATTATATCTATTATTTCTAGATTCTAAACCTATATCTATGATATCTATTATGTCCATATTTTAAACCTATATCTATTATATGTATTATGTCTATATTTTTATCTATATCTATTTATCTATTAGGTCTATATTTATACCACTATCTATTATATCTACTTAATGTGTATCTTATAACGATAACTATTATATCTAGTATGCCTATATATTTTACCTTACCTATTGTATGTATTATATCTATATTTTATACCTATATCTATTATATCTATAATATCTACATTTTATACCTATATCTATAATATATATATTTTATACCTATGTCTATTATATCTATTATATCCATATTTTTAACCTATACTTATTATATCTATATTTTATACCTATATATATTATATCCATTATATCTATATTTTATACCTATATCGATTATACCTACATTTATACCTATATCTATTATATCTATTATGTCTGTGTTTTATACCTTTATCTATTATATCGATTTTGTCTATATTTTATACCTATATCAATTATATCTATTATTTCTATATTTTACACTTATATCTATTATTTCTGCTATGTCTATATTTATACCTATATCTATTATACCTATTATGTCTATATTTTATGCCTATATCTATTATATCTATATTTTATGCCTGCATCTATTATATGTATTACATCTATACTTTATACCTATATTATTCTATCTATTATGTCTGTGTTTTATGCCAATATCTATTATATCTGTTATATATATATTTTATACCTATGTGTGCAATATCTATTATATCTGTATTTTATACCTATATGTATTATATCTATTGTAATCTATATTTTATATCTATATTTGTTATATCTATTATGTCTATATTTTATAACAATATCTATTATGTTTATATTTTATACCTATATCTTTTATATATATTGTGTCTATATTTATATGTATATCTATAATGTTTATATTTATAACGATACCTATTATATCTATTATGTCTATATTTTATACCTATATGTATTATGTCTATATTTTCTACCTATATCTATTATATTTATTATGTCTATATTTTAGATCTATATTAATTATATCTATTATGTCTATATTTTATACCTATATCTATTATGTCTATATTTTATACCTATATGGATTATATCTATTATGTCTATATTTTATACCTATATCTATTATACCTATTATGTCTATATTTTATACCGATATTATATCTATAATGTCTACATTTTATACCTATATCTATTATATCTATATTTTATTCGTATATCTATTATGTCTGTTATGTCTTTATTTTATACCTATATCTATTTTATTTGTATTTTATTCCTATATCTATTATAATCTTTTATGTCTATATTTTATAGCTGTATCTATTATATCTATTATATCTGTATTTTATACCTATAGATATGATATCTATATTTTATTTCTATATCTATTTTATCTATTATATCTATATTTTATATGTATATCTATTATATCTATTATGTTCTATATTTATACCTATGTCTATATTTTGTACCTATATCTACTATATATATTATTTTAATATTTTATACCTATATCTGTTATATCTATTTTGTCTGTATTTTATACGTATCTCTATTATGTCTATATTTTATACCTATATCTATTATAATTTTTATGTCAATATTTGATACGTATATCTATTATATCTATTTTGTCTATATTTTATACCTATTTCTATTATATCTATTATGTCTATATTTAATACTTGTATCTATTATGTCTTTATTTTATACCTATATCTATTATATCTATTATGTGTATATTTTATACCTATATCTATTATATCTGTTATGTCTATATCTTATACCTATATCTATTATATCTATTATGTCTTTATTTTAAAATTATCCCTATGATATCTATTATGTCTATATTTCATACCTATATCTATTATAACATTATGTCTATATTTTGTACCTATTCTATTATGTCTATATTTTATACCTATATCTATTATAATTATTATGTCAATATTTGATACGTATATCTATTATATCTATGTTTTATACATATATCTATCATATCTATTATGTCTATATTTTATGCCCATATCTATTATATCTATTATATCTATGATTTATACTTATATCTATTATAATCATATTTTATACCTTTATCCATTATATTTTTTACCTATATCTATTATATCTATTATATTTATATTTTATAATTATATCTATTATATCTATATTTTATACCTATATCTATTATATCTATTGTCTATATTTTTTACCTGTATCTATCTATTTTTATACATATATGTATTATATCTATTATATCTATATTTTATACCTATAACTATTTATCTATTGTCTTTATTTTATACGTATATCTATTATATCCCTTATGTCTATATTTTATACCTGTATCTAATAAATCTATTATGTCTATATTTTATATCGATATCTATTATGTCTGTATTTTATGCCTATAACTATTATAACTATTGTGTCTGTGTTTTATACCTATATCTATTATATCTATTTTATCTATATTTTATACCTATAATTACATCTTATATGTCTATATTTTATACCTATATGTATTATGTCTATATTTTATATCTATATCTATTATGTCTATATTTTATACCTATACTTTTATATCTGTTTTGTCTATATTTTATACCTATATCTATGATATCTAATATGTCTATATTTTATACCTATATCTATTATATCTATTTTTTTACCTGTATCTATTATATGTATTACATCTATACTTTAAACCTATATTATTCTATCTATTATATCTGTATTTTATGCCAATATTTATTATATCGATTTATCTATTTTATATATATTTTATAGCTATGTCTATAATATCTGTTATATCTATATTTTATACCTATATCTATTATAACTATTGTATCTATATTTTATACCTATATCTATTATATCTATTATGTCTATATCTTATAACTATATCTATTATGTCTATATTTTATAACGATATCTATTGTATATATTGTGTCTGTATTTTATACCTATACCTATTATGTTTATATTTTATAACTATACCTATTACATCTATGATGTCTATATTTTATACCTATATGTATTATTTCTATATTTTGTAACTATATCTATTATATTTATTATGTCTATATTTTAGACCTATACTTATATTTTATATTTATATTTTTTACGTTTATCTATTATGTCTATATTTTATACCTATATGGATTATATCTATTATGACTATATTTTATACCTATATCTATTAAAATTATTATGTCTCTATTTGATACGTATATCTATTATATCTATTATGTCTATAATTTATACCTATTTCTATTATATCTATTATGTCTATATTTAATACCTACATATATTATGTCTGTATTTTATACCTATATCTTTTATATCTATTATGTCTATATTTTCTACCTAGTCTATTAACCTATTATGTCTATATTTTATATACCTGTATCTATTATATCAATTATGTCTATATTTTATACGTATATCTATTATATCCATTATGTCTATATTTATAGCTATATCTATTATATCTCCTCTGTCTATATTTTATACCTATATCAATTATATCTAATATGTCTGTATTTTATACCTATATCTGTTATATCTATTATGTCGATGTTTTATACCTATATCTATTATGTCTATTATGTCTCTATTTTATACCTATATCTATTATATCAATTAATGTCTATTTTTTATACCTATATCTATTATAACTATTATGTCTATATTGTATACCGATACCTATTATGTCTATATTTTATACCTATATCTATTATATCTACTATGTCCTGTATTTTATACCTATATCTATTATGTCTATATTTTATACCTATTTCTATTATATCTAATATGTCTATGTTTTATACCTATATCTATTATGTCTATATCTTATACCTATATCTATTATATCTATTATGTTTTTAGTTTAAAAACCTATACCTATTATATCTATTATGTCTATATTTCATACCTATATCTATTATAACCATTATGTCTATATTTTATACTGATATATATTATGTCTATATTTCATACCTATATCTATTATATATACTATGTCTATATTTTATACCTATATCTATTATATTTATTATGTCTATATTTTATACCTATATCTATTATATCTCTTATGTCCTATTTATACCTATAACGATTGGTATCTAAAGTGTCTGTATTTTATAACTATATTTATTAGGTCTATATTTTATTACTCTATCTATTACATCTATTATGTCTCTATTTTATACCTTTATCTATTGTATGTATTATGTATATATCTTATACATATAACTATTATATCTATTGGGTCTATATTTCATACCTATATTTTTTATTACAAGTTGTGTCTAATATTTTATACGTATATCTATTACATCTATTATGTCTATATTTTATACCTATATCTATTTTATCTACTCTGTCTATATTTTGTACCTATATCTATTATATCTATTATGTCTATATTTTATACCTATATCTATTATATCTACTCTCTCTATATTTTATACCTATATCTATTATATTTATTATATCCATATTTTATACCTATCTCGATTATATCTATTATGTCTATATTTTATATCTATATCTATTATATCTATTATGTCTATATTTTATACTAATATCTATTATATCTACTATGTTTGTATGTTATACCTATATCTATTATATCTATTATATCAATGTTTTATACCTATATCTATTAAATCTATTATGTCTATATTTTATACCTATATCTATTATACCTATTATGTCTATATCATGTACCTATATTTATTATATACATTATGTCCATATTTATACCTATATTATATGTATTAGTGTCCATATTTTATACCTATAATTATTATATCTAATATGTCTATATTTATAACTATATCTATTATGTCTATATTTTATACCTATATCTATTATGTTTATATTCATACCTATATCTATTATATCTATTATGTCTAGATTTTATAGCTATATCTATTATATCTATTAGGTCTATATTTTATACCTATATCTATTATGTCTATATTTTATACCTATATCTATTATGTCTATTATGTATAAATTTTATACCTACAATCTATTTATATCTATTATGTGTATATTTTAATACTTATATCTATTATAACTATTTTGTCCATATTTTATACCTATATCTATTATATCTATTATGTCTATATTTTATACGCATATCTATTATATCTATTATGTCTATATTTTATACTTACATCTATTATATTTCTTATGTGTACATTTTATACCTACTATCGATTATATCTATTATGTCTTTATTTTATACCTATATCTATTTCATCTATTATTTCTATATTTTATACCTGTATCTATTATATCTATTATGACTAAATTTTATACCTATATGTATTATGTATATATTTTACACCCATATTTATTATATTTATTATGTGTATATCTTATACCTATATCTATTATATCTATTATATCTATATTTTATATCTATAGCTGTATTATTATACCTATATCTATTATATCTACTATATCTGCATTTCATACCTATATCTACTATATCTATTATGTCTATATTTTATACCTATATCTATTATGTCTATATTTTATACCTCTATCTATTATATCTATTTTGTTAATATTTTGTATCTCTATGTATTATACCTATGATATCTGTATTTTATACCTGTATCTATTATATCTATTCTGTCTCTATTGTATCCATTATGACTATATTTTATGCCTATATCTATTATATCCATTATATCTATATTTTATAACTATTTCTCTTATATCTATTTTGATACCTCTATCTATTTTATCTATTATATGTATATTTTATACTTATATCCATTATATTATATGTACATTTCATGTCTACATTGATTAAGTCTATATTTTATACCTCAATCTAACGTATCTATTATGTCTATGTTTGTACCTATATCTATCATATCTATTATGTCTATATTTATACCTGTATCTATTATATCTATTATGTCTACATTTTAAAACCTATATCTATTATATCTATTATGTCTATATTTTATACCTCTATCTGTTAGGTCTATTATGTCTATATTTCATACTATGTTTATTATATCTATTATGATTATATTATATACATATATCTATTATGTCTATTTTTACCTATATCTATCATATATATTATGTGTATATTTTATACCTATATCGATTATATCTTTTATATCTATATTTCATACCCATATCTATTATAGCTATTATGTCAGTATTTTATACCTATATCTATTACGTCTATATTTTATACCTATATCTATTATATCAACTATATGTTTATTTTATAGGTATATGTATGATATCTATTATGTCTATATTTTATACCTATATCTATTATTTCTATATTTTATACCTATATCTATTATACCTATTATGTCTATAGTTTATACCTATATCTATAATATCTAGTACATCTGTATTTCATACCTATATCCATTATACTATTATATCTATATTTTATACCTATATCTATTGTATCTATTATGTCTATACTTTATACCTATATCTATTATGTCTATATTTTTTACCTATATCTATTATATCTATTATGTCTATATTTTATACCTATATCTATTATATCTATTAGATCTATATTTTATAACTATATCTATTATAACTATTATGTCTATATTTTTATAACTATATCTCTTATACCTATTATGTCTATATTTTATACCTATATCTATCATATCTATGATGTCTATATTTTATACCTATATGTATTTCATCTTTTATGTCTATATTTTATAGCTATATCTTTTATAACTATTATGTCTATATTTTATACCTATGTCTATTATACCTATTATGTCTATATTTTATACTATATCTATTATATCAATTAAGTCTGTATTATATATCTATATCTTCTATATCTATTATGTCTATATTGATACCTATATCTATTTTATCTACTATGTCTATAATTTATACATATATCTATTATATCTATTATATCTATATTTTATACCTATATCTATTATGAATATATTTTATACCGATATCTATTATATCTATATTTTATAACTTTATATATCATATCTATTATATTATATTTTATAATTATATCTATTATATCTACATTTATACCTATATCTAATATATCTATGGTGTATATTTTATAACTGTATTTATTATATCTATTTTTAAACATATATCTATTATATCTATGATATCGATATTTTATACCTATATCTATTTATCTATATTTTATACCCCATCTATTATATATTTTATGTCATATTTTAAACCGATATCTGTTATATCTATTATGTCTATATTTTATACCTATGTCTATTACATCTATTTTGTCTATATTTATACCTATATCTATAATATATATTATGTCTGTGTTTCATAGCTATATCTATTATATCTATGATGTCTATATTTTATACCTATATCTATTATGTATATATTTTATACCTATAATCGATAACATCTATTATGGTTATATTTTATACCTATATCTATTATATCTATTATGTCTATTGTTTATACCTATATCTATTATGTCTGTGTTTTATAGCTATATCTATTATGACTTTATTTTATACCTGTATCTATTATATCTATGATGTCTATATTTTATAACTGTATCTATTATATCTATTATATCTATATTTTATACCTATATCTATAATGTCTATATTTTATACCTGTATCTTTTATATCTGTCTATATTTTATAATTATATCTATTATATCTATATTTTTTACGCATATCTATTATATCTATTATTTCTAAATATTGTACCTATATCTATTATGTCTATATTTTATACCTATATATCTATTATAACTGTTATGTCTGTATTTTATAGCTATATCTGTAATAGCTATTATGTCCATATTTTATACCTATATCTATTATATCTATATTTTATTCTTATATCTATTATAACCATATTTTATACCTGCATACATTATATCTATGTTTTTGAGCTATATCAATTATATCTATTATATTTATATTTTTTTATTTATATATATTATATTTATATTTTATACCTATATCTATTATATCTATTGTCTATATTTTAAACCTGTATCTATTATATCTATTTTTTATACGTATATCTATTATGTGTATATTTTATACTTATATCTATTATATCTATATTTTATACCTGTATCTATTATATCTTCTATGTCTATATTTTATACCTATATCAATTATGTCTATATTTTATACCTATATCTATTATGTCTTTATTTTATACCTGTATCTATTATGTCTATATTTTATACCTATATCTATTATATCTATTATGTGTATATTTTATACTTATATCTATTATATCTAGTAGGTCTATATTTTTTACCTATATCTGTTATATCAATTATGTGTAAATATTATACCTGTATCTATTTTGTCTATATTTTATACCTATATATATTATAACTATTATGTCTATATTTTAATCCTATATCTTTTTTGTCTGTATTTTATACCTATATCCTTTATGAATATTATGTCTATATTTTATAACTATATCTGTTATATCTATTATGTCTATATTTTATAACTATATCTATTATATCCATTATATCTATATTTCATTCCTATATCTATTATAACTATATTTTATATCTATATAGATCTATATTTTATACTATATCTATTATATCTATTACATTTACATTTTATAATTTTATCTATTATATCCAAATTTTATATCTGTATCTATTATATATATCTATATCTTATGCCGATATCTATTGTAGCTATATTTATATGTATATCTATTATATTCTATTATATCATATATACCTATATCTATTTATATTATTAGTCTATATTATTATCCTATATTATACCTATATCTATTATGTCTATATTTTATACCTATATCTATTATATCTATAATGTCTATATTTTATACCTATATCTAGTATGTCCTATATTTATACCTATATCTATTATATCTATTATATCTATATTTTATATTTATATCTATTATATGTATTATGTCTATATTTTATACCCATACCTATTATGTCTATATATCGTACCTATATGTACTGTATGCATTATGTCTATATTTTATACCTATATCAATTATGTCTATTATGTTTATATTTTATACCCATATTATATCTATGTCTTTATTTTATACCTATATCTATTTTGTCTATATTTTATACCTATATCTATCATGTCTATATTTTATATCTATATCTATTATATCTATTATGTCAACATTTTATACCTATATCTATTATATCTATTATGTCTATATTTATACCTATATCTATTATGTCTATATTTTATACCTATATGTACTATATCTATTATATCTGTATTTTATACCTATATCTATTATATCTATTATGTCTATATTTTATCCCTCTATTATATCTATTATGTCTATATTTTTTACCTATAACGATTATGTTTGTATTTTATACCTATATCTATTATGTCTATGTTTAATACCTCTCTATTATATCTATTATGTCTATATTTTATACCTATATCTGTTATGTCTGTATTTTATATCTGTATCTATTATATCTATTATGTCTATATTTCATACCTATATCTATTATATGTATTATGTCTATTTTTTATACCTTTATCTATTATATCTATTACATCGATATTTTATACATATATGTATTATATCTATTATGTCTATATTTTATAGCTATAACTATTTTTTCTATATTTTTTACCTATATCTATTATATCTATTATGTCTATAATTTACACCAATATCTATTATATCTATTATGTCTATATTTCATACCTACATTTATTATATCTATTATGTCTGTATTTTATACCAATGTCTATTACGTCTATATTTTATACCTATCTATCATATCTATTATGTCTATATTTTATACCTATATTATATCTATTATGTCTATATTTTATACCTATATCTATTATATCTATTTTGTCTATATTTTATCCCTCTATCTATAATATCTATTATGTCTATATTTTATAACTCTATCAATTATATCTATTATGTTCGTATTTTATACCTCTATCTATGATATCTATTATGCCTATATTTTATACCTATACCTATTATGTCTATATTTTATGCCTATATCTTTTATGTCTATATTTTATACCTATATCTATTATGTCTATATTATTTATTTATTTATTTTCTTTTTTTTTTTTTTTTTTTTTTTTGAGACGGAGTCTTGCTCTGCTGCCCAGGCTGGAGTGCAGTGGCCGGCTCTCAGCTCACTGCAATCTCCGCCTCCCGGGTTCACGCCATTCTCATGTCTCAGCCTCCCGAGTAGCTGGGACTACAGGGTGCCCGCCTCGTTGCCCGGCTAGTTTTTTGTATTTTTTAGTAGAGACGGGGTTTCACCGTATTAGCCAGGATGGTCTCGATCTCCTGACCTCATGATCCGCCTGTCTGGGCCTCCCAAAGTGCTGGGATTACAGGCTTGAGCCACCGCGCCCGGCCTATTATGTCTATATTTAATACCTATATCTACTATATCGATTATGTCTATACTTTATACCTATATCTATTATGTCTATATTTTATACCTGTATCGATTATATTTAATATATCTATATTTTATACCTATATCTATTATATCTCTTGTTTACATTTTATACCTATATCTATTATGTCTATATTATATACCTATATTATATCTATTATGTCTATATTTTATACCGATATCTATTATATCTATTATGTCTGTCTTGTATACCTATATTTATTATTTCTATTATGTCCATATTTGATACCTATATCTATTATATCGATTATGTCTATATCTTATACATATATCTATATCTATTATGCGATATTTTATACCTATATCTATTATATCCATTATGTCTGTGTTTTATACCTATATCTATTATATCTATTATACCAATGTTTTATACCTATATGTATTAAAGCTATTATGTCTATATTTTATACTTTTATCTATTATATCTATTATGTCTATATCTTCTACCTATATCTATTATGTCTTTGTTTTAAAACTATACCTATTGTATCTATTATGTCTATAGTTCATACCTATATGTATTATAACCATTATGATTATATTTTGTATCTATATCTATTATGTCTATATTTTACACCTATATCTATATAATTATTATCACTATATTTGATTCCTATAATCATTATATTATGTCTATATTTTATACCTATTTCTATTATATCTATTATGTCTATATTTAATACCTATATCTATTATGTCTATATTTTAAACCTTATCTATTATATCCATTATGTCTATTTCCATTATTTCCATTATGTCTATATCTATTATGTCTATTAAGTCTATATTTTATACCTATATCTATTGTATCTCTTATGTCTAGATTTTATACCTATATCTATTATATCTATTATGTCTTTATTTTATACTTATATCTATTATACCCATATTTTATACCTGTATCTATTATATCTATTTATATTTTATACCTCTATCTTTTATGTCTATATTTTATACCTATATCTGTCTATATTTTATACGTATATCTTTTATATACATTATGTTGATATTTTATGCCTATATTTTTATACCTATTATGTCGATATTTTATACCTCTATCTATTATATCTACCATGTCTATATTTCATACCTCTATCTATATCTATTATGTCTATATTTTATACCTCTATCATATCTATAATGTCTATATTTTATACCTATGTCTATCTATTATGTCTATAGTTTTACCTATATCTATTATGTCTATATTTTATACGTATCTATTATATCTATTGTGTCTATTTTTTATACCTATATCTATTATATCTATTATGTCTATATTTTATACCTAAATCTCTTGTGTATAGTTTTTATCCATGTACATTGTCTATATTTTATACCTATATCTATTATGTCTCATCATGTTCCCCCAGGCTGGTGTTGAATGCTGGCCTCAGCGATTCTTCACCTCGGCCTCACAAAGCGCTGGGATGACAGGCGTGATCCATGGTGCTCAGTCTCTGATTTGAGTCATTTGTGTCCCATCTTTCTTTTCTTGGGCAGTCTGGTGAAAGACTTGTCAACTTTATTATTTTCAAAAAATCCACTTTTGGTTCTGTTGACTATCTCGTTTGTTTTTCCATTCTCTGTATTTTTACTTCCCATTTCCACTCTCACGTTTATTATTTTCTTCCTTTTTTTCACTTTGGATTTAGTTTATTTTCTAGTTTCTCAAGGTGGAACGTTAGTTTTTTTATTTGAGATTTTTCTTTGAATGTAGACATTTACAGTGATAAATTTCCCTTTCAGCACTGCCTTAGCTGCATCTCGGAGTTTTTGATATGCTGTGCAATTTTTTTTTTTTTTTTAAGGTTTTGCTCTATTGCCCAGGCTGGGGTGCAGTGGTGCAATCTGGCAACTGCCCCAACTTTCTACCAGGTTCAACCCATTCTCATTCTTCAGCCTCCCGAGTAGCTGGAATTAGATGATGCACCACCACACCCGGCTAATTTTTTTTTTTTATAGAGACGAGGTTTCACCATGTTTCTCAGGCTGATTCAAACTCTGGACTCAAGTGATTCTCCGCCTCGGCTCCCATAGTGCTGGGATGACAGGCGGGAGCCACCGCCTGGCGGGATGCATATGTTTGCATTCTTCTCAAAGTAGTTTTCAGTCCCTGATGGTCTCTTCTTGACTCACTGGTTGTTTAGGAGTGTGTAATTTCCACATATTTTTTTAATTCCCACGTTCTCCATGTTGACTTCCAGTTTCGTGCCAAACAGCTGAAAAGAACACCTATATCTATTATATCTATTATGTTTCTATTTTATACCTATATCTGTCATGTATATATTTTATACATATACACCCCATGGGTGCTCGAGGGGACTGTGCTGTTGTTGGGTCGCGTGTGTGACACATGTCCATTTGGCATACCTGGTTTGCGGTGTTAATCTTCGGAATGTTTCTGACACTAGAAAATCAGAAGCTTTCCACTGTTCCCAGCACCCTGACTTTGGGAGAGGCCAGTGAGCCTGTGGGTTTGGAGCCTGGTTGCATGAAAGAAGCATGTGTGGGAACACCAGGGGCTGGTTTTGAACCCCATTCCCCCAACATGATGCCATGTGTGGCAGATATGACGCTTGGCTTTGCTCTCCCGGGGTTCCATCTGCGACAGGGGCTACTTGTGCCCCTGGCCTCATCAGCTCAGGCTGAAGGCGGCCCTGGTCCTGGCCAGAGGGGCTTTGTGAAGCAGAAATAGATGGCCTGGTGCTGGGGCCGAGTCTGGCCAGGACCTCGGCCCTGGGAGTTGTAAAGAAGGCCGGCCTCTACTATGAGCATGTGCACCAAGCTGTGCCCATGTCACGGTGTGCTCGGCGTCTGCCCTTGCACAGGTACATGGCCTGTCTGAGCTCAGGCTGCCCGCCTATGGGGCCCAGGTTCACAGAGGTGTGAAAGGAACGAGCACAGCGCAGGGGCCTCCGAGCCCAGCCAGCCTCGCTTCGATGCTGGGAGCCTGACGTCTTCCATTTTGTCTTCTGCCCAGGCCAGCTGCGGGCCGTCCAGCGGCTGTGCTACTTCTACAGCGTCGTCATGCCCAGCGAGGCCCAGTGTGTCATCTACCATGAGCTCCAGCTCTCCCTGGCCCTCAAAGTGGCCGACAAGGTGCTGGAGGGGGCGGCTTCTGGAGACCATCAGTCAGCTCTACCTGTCTCTGGGCACTGAGCGGTCAGGGCTGGCTTTGCAGTGGTGGGGCTGTGGAGGGTGGCAAGGGGGCTGGAGGGTCAGGGAGGGGGAACACAGGGAAGCTGGCCAAGGGCTGCTGCTGGCTTGTGAGTCCCAGCTTGAGCCTCGCTTGTTGGGTCAAAGATCATCTCAACCCCAGCAGAGGCAGTACGTACACTCTGG
This sequence comes from Rhinopithecus roxellana, assembly GCF_007565055.1. Taxonomy (NCBI): domain Eukaryota; kingdom Metazoa; phylum Chordata; class Mammalia; order Primates; family Cercopithecidae; genus Rhinopithecus; species Rhinopithecus roxellana. The sequence goes on along the minus strand of NW_022142822.1, from coordinate 29,423 downwards.
GATGTTCCTCCTACTATGGTGGCTTTTGTCATCTGACCTCTGCCTGCCCTGAATCTTCACTCCTGGCCTTCATCTGTCCCATTAAATGTGACCACAGCAGCCACCTGTGGCTTCTCTCCCACAGAAGGCTGAGCCAATTGTGTCACCTGCTTCCCTGGGGCAGGGTTTCAAGGTCTCACATCCCATATGTGGCCCACTCGGCTTCCCCTAGCATCCTGACCTGGTGGGGGTAACCGTGGCCCTGGCCACCCCTCACACAGCTCCCGGTGACATTGCTGCAGTCACAGCCCCTCGAGTGTCGGACGTACTGAGAGAGCAGGGAAGGAGCCAGATTCCATGGGGACCTGGGAGACTGGCTCCAGTCTTGACGTCAGGTTCACAGAAGGAAAATGGGCCAGTGTGCTGTAGCCATGTTTCCCAAAGTGTAGTCCCTAGATGAGCAGAGCAGCATCCATGTCACCTAGGAGATGGTGGCAAGTGGGAGTTCTAGGGCCTGCCCCAGGCCTGTGGAGCCGGAAGCTGTGGGGGCAGGGCCAGCCATCTATACAGACAGGCCTCCGAGTGACTGTGATGCCTGCACACCTTGGGAACCAGCAGCCTAGATAGTCTCTGAACACTAACGGCTCCTGGTGCATCTGGAGAAGACCCAGGCCATGTCTGGGAGGCAGGGGAGATGGACTAGCACACTCCTCCTGCCACAGGGCAGCATGATGCTTGATTCCCTCAGAAGGATGTCCTTCATCTTTTCCATGCCGTGTGTGTTCACCCTGGCCCTCCCAGCAGCCTGGGAAGGGCAGAACACTGCACACACAAGAGGGCCTTGGGGCCCAGTACACAGTAGGTGTGCAGCTGTGTGGGAATGCATTGAATGCAGGCTCCACGGCACTCGCCCTGAAAAGGGGAGGACATCGGAGACAGCCTAGGTGGGTTTGTGCATCTGTGGGGGGACCTGGAGCTCAGGCACGCAGTGACTCCCCAAGGTAAGGGGCTCTAATCATGACATACCCAGGAAGAGTTGGATGTCACGTCTATGGGTTGCATGGAGCCGGAGTGCCCGGGAGCACCTGGACTGCATGGGTTTTGGACACCTCTGGTTAAAACCAGTGAGCAAAGGCAGGTGGCTATGTGTAGGCACAGAGCTGGGCCATCCAAGCCCGACTTTGCCAAAGCCTCACAGTAGACAGGGGCAGGCCTTATTAGTTCTGCTTTGCAGATGGGAAAGTTAGTCTGGGAACCTGAAAGGGACTGGCCAGAGCTGTCCAGGTGACCGCAGGTGCCTGGAGGCAAGCCAGGGGTGCTGCCTGGGGTCTGCATACCTGCTCCTGAGGGGCTGTGGCCTCCCTGCCCCAGGGAGCCACGTCCTCACACCTGCCCCTTTGGCCTGCACCCCAGGGGACTGGCTGAACGAGCGCGTGGCCTACTACCGACTGGCCGCCCTGCACCACCTGCTGGGCCATGGCAAGCTGGCGGAGCACTTCTACCTCAAGGCCCTGTAGCTCTGCAACTCGCCGCTGGAGTTCGACGAGGAGACCCTCTACTCCGTGAAGGTGTACCTGGTGCTCGGTGACATCATCGTCTACGACCTGAAGGTTGGTGGGGAGGGACACGGCTGAAGGTGGGTGGGGAGGGGCAGGGCTCTGGGTGTTCCCGGCCACCTTGGAGTGGGATCTCCACAGACCCCAGGGGTCTGGGTTCCAGCCTTCCTTAGGAATGGCCCAGTGGCCTCCCTGGAGCTCTGCACCCAGCTAGAGGAGCCGGCAAGGTTAGCAGATACAACCCAGCTCCCAAGCTGGCCAGGCCCCACCCTCAAGAACTCAGTCTCAACCAGGGAGGCTGACACATGAGCGGGCAATGGTGGCCTCTGGGTAAAGAAGGGGGATTGTAGTCAGGGGGACGCTCCTGGAGGAGGTGCCACCAAAGCTGAATCTTGACTGTCAAGTTGCATTTAACAAAGGAAGCAGGTCGGGAGAAGGATGTTTCGGGGGACGGCATCATCCTCACGTTGAATCCGTGTTGCAAGATCCAACCCAAATCCCGGTGCCTCCTCTAGGAAGCCTGCCCAGGTGCCAGCCTGCACTGAGCAACTCCTTCCTGGAGTCCCGAGACACCTAAAAACTTCACATCACCCAGGAAGGGTGGGGTGGGACCGGTGTCTTACCATTGGGTTCACAGACAGGGAAACCCCAGCTCAGGGCAGGAGTAGTGGGGCGGGGTCCCAGCCAGCCAGGCTGAGACCTGCTGGGTCAGGTCTGTCTCAACGGGAGGTGCTGTGCCCCCTCTGCCCCAGCCCTGCAGGGGTGGAGAGCTGGGACTGGCAGACTCAGACCTGGGGTGTCTCCACCCCTCTGCCCAGCAGGCACCGCCCTTCCTCAGCATCGCACCGGCACCGCGTCGGTGCTCCTTATGGACTGAGGGGCCAGGGCACTCCAGTCCAGGGGCTGAGATCTTGGGGGCCTGAGAACAACATGAACTGGGGCAGCCCTAAGACCCCGCCCCGTATCCCCCACCGCAGGCCTGGGGCTGCCCGGGAGGCCCCCGCCCAGTGCTGGCGACACCTGGTGGTCAGAAGCGGTCTCTGCGGCCTCCCAAGTCCCAGCCAGACAGGGAGGTGCCAAGTGTCAGGCCCAGAGGGACGCTGCTCACCGCTCAGGGGCTCACCTGGGACCCAGGGGACGGGCCTCCCAAAAGTGGGCCTTTATCTCTCTTGGTCAAGCTGCCACCCTCTCCGCCTGTCCAAGAGGAAGGAAAGGGCCAAGTAGTACCTGAGAGGCCAAAGTCCATGGTTGGGGTCGAGGGGCAGAGGCCTCCTTCACGTCCTTCCCATGCACAGCCCTCCTTGCCATGCACAGCCCTCTGGGTCTCATCGTGACGGTGCTGTCAGCCCAGGCCAGCTTCCCACAGGGAGGCCCCCTCGGAATTCCCCAAGGGCAGCTGTCTTTCCAAGGCCACACCCTCCTCCTTGTATAGGAGGCTCTGGACCCAGGGCCCGGAGCAGTGGGAGAAAAAGCCGGTCTGGATGGGGCCTGGAAGGCTGGCAAAGAAGCAGAGGTAAATGGGCATCTTTTCCAATTGCCTCTAAAATGGGGTCCCCTTTAGTCTACACATGAGAGTGAGCCCTGGAATAGGGTGGATTAGGTGTGTCCTGGCTCAGCCTGCCACTCACTAGCTGCTGCACACACTACAGGCACATGGAAATGAACACGCAAATGCACACACACACACACAGGCGTGCACACACAAGCGTGCACACAGGGACATGCACACACAGGCACACAAACACGCACATTCACATGCGCAGGCACACGCAGACACATATGCATTGGCTGGCTCCTTCCTGTTTAGTTGGGAAGCCCCCACCCCTTCAGGAAGCCTTTGCCTCCCCCCACCGGCTGAGTCCGGGGCCTCCTGGGCCCTTCACTGTCTCCTGAGCTTCCATCTGCCACAGCCCGGGCCACCTTTGTGGTCAATGTTCAGTCCCAGGTCCCTCAGACTGGGAGCAAGGACGTTAGGCTCAGCCATGCACCCAGCACAGAGTGCAGTGTTCGGCTGGGCCGGGGGGCATTGGATGAGCACTGGCGGTGACTCGGGGCCGTGAGGGAATGGACTGCTGCATCTTGGACTTTGTCCTTGGCCCTGGGAGCCATCTTGAGATGGTAAAGAGGGACAGGGCAGGCACGGATCTTAGAGAGGTCCCTTGGGTCACCCCCATGTGGAGGAGGCGCCTGGGGAGAACCCTGGTGGGGGGTGGGAGGGTCAAGGAGGAGGTCTGGGAGGCAGCATCCCAACCCAGGGATGCTGAGTTTGAGCCAAAGATGCATTGAAAATGGGAGTGGATGTCTGGGGAGCCACACATCGTCAATATTTCAGGGAACATTGACAGACAGGATACCTGTGAGATGGTTTTGTACCTGGCCTGGCCCGTGGAGGGCCTGGAAAGGGCCAGCATGGACGGGGGCCAGAGGGGAGCCTGGGTCACTCAACACTGTGCCCCTGCTGTGGCTTGGAGCCACGGGTCCTGCATGGAACGCTCAGAGCAGGCAGGATCTGCCCTGACCACAGCCCACGGGGAAAGCAGCCACTGCCTGCAGAAAGGGTGGGACTGGGACAGGAGGCTTCGGGTGAGTGGGGCGTAGGGACAGTCAGGAAGGCTTCCAGGGGTGTCAGGATCGTCCCCACCTCCTGCAGCTGAGACCACAGCAGTGTCACAGGCTTCAGGGCTCATGGGGTGAGCCAGCATTGGCTGGACATGTGGAATGACCTGGAGACAGGAACGGCCTCTGGGAAGACGGGCTCCGAGTCCCCCTTTTGCTGAGCATGGCCTGTCCCTTTCAGGACCCGTTTGATGCAGCCGGGTACTACCAGCTGGCACTGGCAGCCGCCGTGGACCTGGGCAACAAGAAGGCACAGCTGAAGATCTCCACGCGGCCGGCCACCATCTCCCACAACTTCCTCCTGGACCGCGAGAAGTCGCTCTTCTTCTACCGGAAGGCCAGGACCTTCGCCACAGTGCTCAATGTCTGCAGGGTCAACCTGCCTCCATTGCCACTCTGCGGGTGGGCCCCCTGGTTGGCCCCAGCCACCCTCGCTGAGGACAGCATCCGAGGGAGTGGGTTTTGTGCAAGGAGGATGGTCTCCTGCCTCTCCTGGTGTCTCCCGTGGCTTATTTTCTGGGAAATGGAGGCATGAAAGCAGGGTTCAAATAGCAATAATATTTTTTTTGCAATAACATACCGAAGTCCCCATGGCATCCTTCCCTGTGTGCTTCCTGGGCGGGGTCTAGGTGCCAGCTCCTTCCCTGATGGCAGCCCTCTGATCTTGGGGATGAGAAGGACCCTGAGTCCAACAGACCTGGGCCAGGTCACCATGAGTCTCGGTTTCCTCGGCGGCCAGAGGGGAGATGGTGGTGGAACTGCCTGGGCCGCTCCCTGCTCAGAGCTTTTGCTGTAGGTCTCCTGCCGCCCTTGCCTTTAACCTTCAGGCCACTGTGCCCGGATATGGGGGCTGCTAGTGTCCCTGTCCGCCATTGAAGAAATAGAGGCACAGAGAGGTTAGGTGTCTGGCCCACCGTCACGCAGCAGGTAGGGGCGGAGACGCAGAGCCCAGTACACTGACCACCACACCACCCTGCCAGCCTGCAGCCAGGAAGGTGTCCCCCATTAGGACCCAAGGTCAGCTCCTGGACCTCTCTTGGGGTATCAGGAGAGCCACAGGCCAGTGAAGGTGGCCCCGGGGATCCCTCACTCAGTGTCCTCTGCTCCCAGACTTGGTTGGGCCGAGCCTGGCCAGTCCCACCTCTGGCCACTGGTCAGCCCTGCGGGAAGTAAGATGCACGGATCTCCGCCTGTGTAGACGCTGCTACCCAGTATTGAAAGCTTTATCTGGGCTGCCCCCCAGCCGTCCCCACATAACCCTCCCCTTCTGTCCCCCGGCCCTCATCCCAGTCCCTGGAATCCCAGGTTTTCCTTCTTGGGCTCTCTTGGCCCCAGGGAACACAGCTCACACCGTCTCTTTGCCAGTTTATGCAAGGAAATCGACGTTCAGAGACTGTGGATGTCCCACATGATCTCACATACACTGCACTCCCCCAGGCTCCTCTTTTAAACACTTTAAATGAGGTGACTTTCACATCGCATGCAATCCAGGCCCCTCTTTTAAACACTTTAAATAAGGTGACTTTCACATCGCATGCAATTCACTATTTCAACGCGAATGTGGTGGCATTTGTGCAATCACAGTCCTGTGCAACCACTCACGCCATGTAGTTTCAAAACGTGTTCATCTCCCCAGAAGAAACCTCCCATCCTCACTAAGCAGTTACCCCTCCTTGGTATCCCCCAAGCCCCTCGTTTAATGGAAGGGGAAGCTGAGGCCCGGAGAGAGACTTGCCAGTGGGCGGAGCTCTGATAATAAGTAATCAGGCACCCATCTGCTGGTTCAATCCTGGGTTGGTTTTCCACCCAGCAGAGGTGACAGAGCCAGGAGGTTCTGGGAGCGCCACAGGTGTCACTGGTTCAGGCCTGGGTTGGTTTTCCACCCATCAGAGGTGACAGAGCCAGGAGGTTCTGGGATCCCATGCTTGCAGCCAGAGCCCTGCCCCGACCTTCCCCACCAGGGGGCAGCAGAGAGCTTTCCAGAACCGGCCGCGAGGCTGGCGGGAAGCAGCGGGTCAGAGCTGCTGACAAACCTCACGTGGACCCCAGATCGCTGTCTCCGTGGGTTGGGCTTGGGAATTGGAGAGGAGGCCGCATGATTGGAAACGTGAAGACAGCACGGCCTGGCTGGAGCAGCCGGAAGCGTCGTCACGTTTACTGAGGACACAGACTTCCTGCCCGCTGGGCCGGGCCGGGCCTGCAGCCATTCTTCTCGGGGTGGGGCCTGTAGGTCCGGGTTGCTCTCGGTCCCCGACCTGCCTCAGAGTCAGGGGGGCTTTGGAACTCTGCCTCCCCATCTCCACCCACCCTGGCTGGTGCCACGAGGGAACTGGATCCTGGGATCATGTTCCTGTTGGGCAGCAGAGACTGGGGGACCAGAGGAGATGATGGGTCTTCAAGCCCCACATTCAAACCCCAGCCCGCCACGCACAGTCTGGGTGTTCGTGGTGAGGGAGTTGATGTCTCTGAGCCCCAGTTTTGTCACCACTAAAATGAGGCCCACATACTGGGGCAGAGTGCCAGCCCCAGGGCTAACAGAGGCCTGTTTCCTACTGACAATACCTCTTACTCCTAGGAACAGCTCCAACAACCACACACTAGGGAACACTCAACCCAGGCCAACTTGTCAGAGGCACGTGAGCCAGAGCGACTCCATCTTGAATGGAGGCTGGGTAAAGGCAGGCAGAGACCTGCTGGGCCGCCTTCCCAGGAGGCTAGGCATTCTTAGTCACAGGATGAGATAGGAGGTCGGCACAAGATACAGCTCATAAAGACCTTGCTGATAAAGCAGTTTTCAGTAAAGTCGGCCAAAGCTCACCAAACCCAAGATGGCCATGAGAGTGACCTGTGATTGTCCTCACGGCTCATTATGTGCTAATTCTAATGCATTAGCTGCCACAAGACACTCCCACCAGCGCCTCAACAGTTTACAGATGCCATGGCAACATCTGGAGGTTCCCTACATGGTCTCAGAAGGGAGGGCAGAAACTCTCAGTTCTGGGAATTGCCCACCCCTTTCCTGGAACACTCATGAATAGTCCAACCCTTGTTTAGCGTATGATCAAGAAATAACCATGAAAATGGGCAATCAGCAGCCTTTGGGGCCACTCTGCCTATGGAGCAGCCATTCTTCTTTCTTCTTTTTTTTTTTTTTTTTTTTTTTTGAGATGGAGTCTCGCTCTGTTGGCCGAACTGGAATGCAGTGGCATGATCTTGCTCACTACAACCTCTGCCTCCTGGGTTCAAGCGATTCTCCTGCCTCAGCCTTCCTAGTAGCTGGGATTACAGGCACCTGCCACCACGCCCAATTAATTTTTTGTATTTTAGTGGTGACAGGGTTTTGCCATGTTGGACAAGGCTGGTCTCGAACTTCTCACCTCAGGTCATCCACCTGCCTCGGCATCCCGAAGTTATAGGATTACACGAGTGAGCCACTGCGCCCGGCCAGAGTAGCCATTCTTTTATTCTTTTTCTTTCCTAATAAACTTGCTTGCACTTTATGGACTCGCCCCAAATTCTTTCTTCTGTGAGATCCAAGAAACCTCTCTTGGGGTCTGGATCGGAACCGCTTTTCAGTAACAGACTTGCTTAACCTCTCAGACCCTTCGTCTCTTCATCTGTAACCAAAGACAAAGCCTCCCCCGAGGTTCCAAAAGTGTGCAGAGAACGCATGGGAAACGAGGGGCACAGAGTTGGTGTGCAGAACCGGTATCACAGACTGGGTGTCAAGCCACTGTCATACTGGAATATCATGCTCTCCCCCACAAGTTATGGGGAACAATATCACAGGGGGATGTGTACCTTCTCCAGTAGTGGAAGTAGTATCATCATCTCTTCCTTTAGATGACAGGAACGATGTCACAGGTTGGGTGTACATCCCGTGTGTTTTTGGAAGCAATGTTATTCTCTCTTCTTGCAGGTTTTACGATTTATATCACAGGCGGGGTGTACACCCCTTGTTATATTGGATGGAGTCTCATCTTATTTCAACCTGTATCTTTAGAACAATATCCCATGGGGGTTGTATATCTCTTCAATATTGGCCATCCTCTCCATTCCGGGATATGAGAAACAGTATCAGAGGAGGGGTGTACACCCCTTGCAATGTTGGTAGTAATATCATCTCTCGCCTGTGGTTATTAAGGACAAAATCCCACGGTGGCTGTATGGTTCCTACTTTATTGGGAGTAATATCATCCATTCACCCCCTGGATATCAGGAACCATATCGCAGAAGAGTTGTCCAACCCTTTCGATATTGTCAGCCATGTCATCTTCTTCCCGCCTGGATATTAGGAACGATACCCCAGGGCTGGGGGCGGTGTGCACCCACTGCGATATCGAAAGTAAACTCAGCCTCTTTCCTGCTGGATATTAGGAACTATATCACAGGCGGCTGTACACTTCTTGCCATATTGGGAGTCTTATCATCCTCTCCTATCTTGGATATTATGAAAAATATTACAAACGAGGTGTACACCCGCTGAGATATTGAGAGTAATATTATGCTCTCCTCTTCGGGATGTTACGAACAATATCACAGGAGGTGTGTACAACCCCTGCGATATTGGGAGAAATATTCTCTCCCCTTGAATATAAGAAATAATATCACAGGAGGATGTACCCCCCCGTGATACTGGGAGTCATATCATGTTATTCGGAACAAGAGCACAGTGGGTGTGTAAAACCCCTGCGATATTACCACTAGTATTATCTTCTGCATCCCAGGATATAAGGAACAATATCACAAGGGGATGTACACCCCTGTGATATTGGGGATAATATGTGCCTTTCCCCGGCTGGCTATTAGTAATATCTTCCTCTCCCCGGCTGGATGTGAGGGAAAATATCACAGTGGAGGTCCACGCCCCTTGCGATATTGAGAGTAATATCATCCTCTCGCACTCTGGATAGAAGAAACAAGAAGACCGAAAGGATGAACACACACTGCGGGAATTTCATTACTGTTATCCTCTACCCCCTGGTTATTAGGAAAAACAGCAGAGAGGAATGTACACTTTCTTCGATAAGGGGAGTAATATCATCTTCTCCTCGCCGGATATCAGGAATAAGTCTATTAATTATTATTAATAAATATGATAAAAATTAATACTAATCAATGACATTAATAATGACAATAAAGACACTAAATATTAATACTAATTAAAAATGTTAATTATTAGTGTTAATAATTAATAATAACACTATTAATAATAAAATGATATCATCAATTAATGTTACTTAAATCAACACTAAGTGATGCTGGCAATAAAACAATTAATATTAAGAATTAATCATAATAAATGTCAATTATTAAAAATGAATTTTTGGCGTCCATCATCTATTTAAAATAATTATCAATATTAATGGTAAAATATTAATTGATAGTATTAATAATTATTACAATCGATTCTTGATGTCTAATAATTAATAATATCATTGTTCCCTGAGCAATACATTGGAGGTGTACACCGGTCTGTGAAAGAGTTCATTATTTCCAGAGGGGAAGACGATACTACTCACAATATCCAAAACAGGCCGTGAGTCCACCATGGCTCCCAATAACCAAGGGGGGGAAACGGGTGGCTATGGGTCCCCACCTCGTGGGGGGTGGCTCACCCCCCTGCGAGGTGGCTCCCAGTAGCCAAGGGGGGGAGAGGGGATGGCTATCGGTCCCCACCTCGCGGGGGCTGGCTCACCCCCCTGCGAGGTGGCTCCCAATAGCCAAGGGGGGGAGAGGGGGTGGCTATTGGTCCCCACCTCGCGGGGGATGGCTCACCCACCTTGTCACAGCCCCTGCTTTTGACAAGGGCATTCCAAAGCTAATCTGAAAAACTAGTCCAGGCCAAGATCTGTGGGGGGTTGGAATTGCCTCATCACTCCACCTCCCTTCTGGAATTAGAACTTAGACTCTTAGTCTGATGGGAAACATTTACAATCTATTCTCTCCGAAGCTACCTGGAGGATTCCCTCCACATGACAAAGACTTGCTCTCCACAACCCCTTTTCTGACAACTCTCTCGACCATCTGTCAATCAGGAAAGTTTTGAATCTACCTATGACCTGGACACCCCTGCTTCCAGTTGTCCCACCTTTCCAGACCAAACCAATGTACATCTTACATTTATTTGATCGATTGTCTCATGTCTCCCTAAAAACTATAAAACCAGGCTGGGCTCTGACCACCTCGGGAATACATTCTTAGGATCTCCTGAGGGCTGTATCAAGGGCCATGGTAACTCATTTGGCTCAGAATAAATCTCCAAATGCTTCACAGAGTTTGACTTTTTGCTGACAAGGTACCTTTCATGGGTATTCATCTGGGGGACTCACAATCAACCGGAGGCAGCAGTTGCCCACTGTGCAAAAGTCTCTGCAGGACTGAGCCTCTGGCACGGGGACTCCAACCCCTGAAGCAGCAGCTCTCCCACGTCCCACGGCCTGATAGACCTGCACCTCCCGGGCTTCTCATTTCAGAGTCTCAGCAACACATCTACCAAATGTCATCAACATCACAGAAGATTCCTCGAGGCTTTTGGCTGTTGTTTCTCCCCAAGTTCACTCTAGAACCAGAATGGCAACACTCGGAACAGGATGGTTCTCAGTCACTGACCCTCCTGGTAAATACACTGTCTCCAAAGCCCTTTCCCGCCAGACACAGCTTCCTTGGAGTCAGGCTCGACGGCCACCTCCCCAAGAAGGAAACCTCTTCAATCCAGGCATCACAGCTCCTGTTCATATGTAGAGCTTGTCTGCCAGGAAGGGAAGACTCCTCATTCCAGAGACAGCAGGTGTCACAAACTCAGGGTTTTAGCCATTGCGAAGGCAAACATTCATGAAATTAATACACTTTTTCCTCCTTGCATACTGACGTTTTCTCTTCTGGAGGTCAGCCAAGGCCATCTGCACGAGTCACGAGTGTGATGGCTCCAGGCCCTCCTTCGGTGTCAGCAGTGTGGCTCCGCTCTGAGACCCTCCTGCACCAGCCGGGCCATGCAGCTGTTCCCACGACTGCTGTCAGCAAACTACAGTGATTCTAAAATAATCAGCAAACTGAGGTTCCGAACGATGCATTTTAAAGAAAAGTGTGTAAGTTTTACTGCATGAAATCAGCTACATCTTTTGCTACTCCAGAGGCTTTTTGTTTTGCTATCCTCAAGGTTCTCTGCAATGATCCCGACAGTCAAGGTTCCCAGTTACAGGCAGAGGGTTGGGCAGGCCGCGTCTGATGTTTCACACACACAGAGGATCCACGTCAAAGGATTTTCCCTGTTCACCAACATCATCAGGACAGACTTTAAGCAGTAATAATCTCCCTGTCTGGAAAACTGAGCTCACTTGAGAACTAATACAACAAATGTGTTTGACAAAGTTGCAGGTGGACATTTTAGTGAATGAATCACTATTTCAAGGAGGATAAAGGCTCACTATTCAAAGGCATGTTTTTGTCAAGTTTCGTCATTTCAGCTTCATGCATTTAAATCATGAAGTGAGGCTTGTACATGATACGTTACAGAATCTCTACAAAATAGAGAAAATTCCAATTCTGCACATTCACTCTCTTTTCCATATGCATATGGATGGTGGTAATTTAAGTTGCCATTCCAACAGGATTTCTACATTAAACTGTCTTCTACTTTAAACACTACGTGTTAAACATTACACATTCCATTGTTAAACATTTACAGCAGGGTCTGTATGTTACCGGAGGTCTTGTGCAGGACCAGAAGCGTCACAGCCTGGTTATCTGTCCTGGTGTTCAATGCTTTGTATGTGCAAAACCTGCTGTTACAATTGACTGGGCTTAATGTGATTCAGTTCGTCACAGAAGAGAGCTATGACATTTACTTAATTCCACCCACAGATTCTCAGGTTCACCTTCCACGAGTGACTGCTCTGTCCATGAGACAGCGGAGGGAAGACCCAGGAAAGGCCTGGGAGATGCCAGGTGCTCACAAACTGCTATCAGTCTGCTGGTTTTGCCTTAAAGGAAAACAGACATAGAAGAAGCTAAAAGGGCTCACTACACCTAATATCACCATGTTCTCAACTTTACCTCAGCCAAAAATAAAAGCGGAAAAGCAAAACTACTGCAGGGCATGATTCCAGTGCTCATCGGAAACATGGACTATTTAGAAGACAAAGCTTATTGTGAGTGCAATTAAAATACACATAAAACACTGGTTTCAATAAACCCAGTCTTTGTGATTGCTTTTATAAAAAGTAACATTCTCATGAGGATCGCATACATTAAGTGATTTTCAAATGAAGGGACTGGTCAACTTCAGGGCATATGATTCTGCCACACACGAGGGGAGCAGTGAGAGAGAAGAGCTAGGATCAAGTGTGCTGAAGCTGTCCTAGGACTGAAATTCAGTTTCTGCCAAAACAAAAACACAGGAGTCTGTCAACTTCGATAGCAAGCTCTGCTTGAGAACGTCAAGATGTTAAAGTTGCAAAGGGGCTTCTCCCTGCTATGGGCACGTGTCATCCTTGCAAAAACACAGCTCAGCGTCATCAAAAACCAGGAAAGAACACAAACCTTCCAGACATGTAATCCAAGAGCAGAAGGGAGCAGAGGCCAAGCTTGCTCGGCAGGACTGTTGCCGGAGGAGAACAGCACAGAGGACGTCACAGGGAGGGCAGGGCAAGCAACAGCAGCTTCCCCCTCGCCGCAAGCAGGGTCTGAGCCAGGGGCGCAGTCTCCTCCAACCTGAGAAGGAGGCCGGGTGCATTTGTTTGCTCTTCTCAAAGTAGTTTTCAGTTTCCCTGATGTCTCTTCTTTGACTCACTGGTTGTTTAGGATGTGTAATTCCACATATTTTTGAATTTCCCACGTTTTCTCCACTGTTGACTTCCAGTTTCGGTGCCATACAGCTGAAGAACACCTCTGCTGGTCTCAGTCCTTCCCCATTCACTGAGGCTGGTTTTGTGCCAGGCACATGGTCTGTCATGGAATGTCCCATGGGTGCTCGAGGGGACTGTGCTGTTGGGTGGCGTTGTGTGACACATGTCCATTTGGCATACCTGGTTTGCGTGTGTTAATCTTCGGATTGTTTCTGACACTAGAAAATCAGAAGCTTTCCACTGTTCCCAGCACCCTGACTTTGGGAGAGGCCAGTGCCTGTGGGTTTGGAGCCTGGTTGCAGAAAGAAGCATGTGTGGAACACCAGGGCTGGTTTTGAACCCCATTCCCCCAACATGATGCCATGTGTGGCAGATATGACGCTTGGCTTTGCTCTCCCGGGTTCCATCTGCGACAGGGGCTACTTGTGCCCCTGGCCTCATCAGCTCAGGCTGAAGGCGGCCCTGTTCCTGGCCAGAGGGCTTTGTGAAGCAGAAATAGATGGCCTGGTGCTGGGGCCGGCCCGGCCAGGACCTCGCCCTGGGAGTTTGTAGAAGGCCGGCCTCTACCTAGCATGTGCACCAAGCTGTGCCCATGTCACGGTGTGCTCGGCGTCTGCCCTTGCACAGGTCCATGGCCTGTCTGAGCTCAGGCTGCCCGCCTATGGGGCCCAGGTTCACAGAGGTGTAAAGACGAGCACAGCGCAGGGGCCTCCGAGCCCAGCCACCTCGCTTCGATGCTGGGAGCCTGACGTCTTCCATTTTGTCTTCTGCCCAGGCCAGCTGCGGGCCGTCCAGCGGCTGTGCTACTTCTACACGCTTCGTCATGCCCAGCGAGGCCCAGTGTGTCATCTACCATGAGCTCCAGCTCTCCCTGGCCCTCAAGGGCCGACAAGGTGCTGGAGGGGGCGGCTTCTGGAGACCATCATTCAGCTCTACCTGTCTCTGGGCCACTGAGCGGTCAGGGCTGGCTTTGCAGTGGTGGGCTGTGGAGGTTGGCAAGGGGGCTGGAGGGTCAGGGAGGGGACACAGGGAAGCTGGCCAAGGGCTGCTGCTGGCTTGTGAGTCCCAGCTTGAGCCTCGCTTTTGTTGGTCAAAGATCATCTCAACCCCAGCAGAGGCAGTACGTACACTCTGGGATGTTCCTCCTACTATGGTGGCTTTTGTCATCTGACCTCTGCCTGCCCCGAATCTCACTCCTGGCCTTCATCTGTCCCATTAAATGTGACCACAGCAGCCACCTGTGGCTTCTCTCCCACAGAAGCTGAGCCAATGGTGTCACCTGCTTCCCTGGGCAGGGTTTCAAGGTCTCACATCCCATATGTGCCCACTCGGCTTCCCCTAGCATCCTGACCTGGTGGGGGTAACCGTGGCCTGGCCACCCCCCACAGCCGGTGACATTGCTGCAGTCACAGCCCCTCGAGTGTCGGACTTACTGAGAGAGCAGGGAAGGAGCCAGATTCCATGGGCCGGGAGACTGGCTCCAGTCGCTCAGGTTCACAGAAGGAAAATGGCCAGTGTGCTGGAGCCATGTTTCCCAAAGTGTAGTCCCTAGATGAGCAGAGCAGCATCCATGTCACCTAGGAGATGGTGGCAAGTGGGAGTTCTAGGCCTGCCCCAGGCCTGGGAGCCGGAAGCTGTGGGGCAGGGCCAGCCATCTATACAGACAGGCCTCCGAGTGACTGTGATGCCTGCACACCTTGGGAACCAGCGGCCTAGATATCTCTGAACACTAACGGCTCCTGGTGCTCTGGAGACCCAGGCCATGTCTGGGAGCAGGGAGATGGACTAGCACACTCCTCCTGCCACAGGGCAGCATGATGCTTGATTCCCTCAGAAGGATGTCCTTCATCTTTTCCATGCGTGTGTGTTCACCCTGGCCCTCCCAGCAGCCTGGGAGGGCAGAACACTGCACACACAAGAGGGCCTTGGGGCCCAGTACACAGTAGGTGTGCAGCTGTGTGGGAATGCATTGAATGCAGGCTCCACGGCACTGCCCTGAAAGGGGAGGACATCGGAGACAGCCTAGGTGGTTTGTGCATCTGTGGGGGGACCTGGAGCTCAGGCACGCAGTGACTCCCCAAGGTAAGGGGCTCTAATCATGACATACCCAGAAGAGTTGGATGTCACGTCTGTGGGTTGCATGGACCGGGTGCCCGGAAGCACCTGGACTGCATGGTTTTGGACTCCTTGGTTAAAACCAGTGAGCAAAGGCAGGTGCTGTTGTGTAGGCACAGAGCTGGGCCATCCAAGCCCGACTTGCCAAAGCCTCACAGTAGACAGGGGCAGGCCTTATTAGTTCTGCTTTGCAGATGGGAAAGTGAGTCTGGGAACCTGAAGGAGCTGGCCAGAGCTGTCCAGGTGACCGCAGGTGCCTGGAGGCAAGCCAGGGGTGCTGCCTGGGGTCTGCATACCTGCTCCTGAGGGGCCTGTGCCCTCCCTGCCCCAGGGAGCCACGTCCTCACACCTGCCCCTTTGGCCTGCACCCCAGGGGACTGGCTGAACGAGCGCGTGGCCTACTACCGACTGGCCGCCCTGCACCACCTGCTGGGCCATGGCAAGCTGGCGGAGCACTTCTACCTCAAGGCCCTGTAGCTCTGCAACTCGCCGCTGGAGTTCGACGAGGAGACCCTCCACTCCGTGAAGGTGTACCTGGTGCTCGGTGACATCTTCTACGACCTGAAGGTTGGTGGGGAGGACACGGCTGAAGGTGGTGGAGGGGCAGGGCTCTGGTGTTCCGGCCCCCTTGGAGTGGGATCTCCACCCACACCCAGAGGCCTGGTTTCCAGCCTTCTCAGGAATGGCCCAGTGCCTCCCTGGAGCCTGCACCCAGCTAGAGGAGCCGGCAAGTTAGCAGATCAACCCAGCTCCCAAGCTGGCCAGGCCCCACCCTCAAGAACTCATCTCTCAACCAGGGAGGCTGACACATGAGCGGCAATGGTGGCCTCTGGGTAAAGAAGGGGATTGTAGTCAGGGGGACGCTCCTGGAGGAGGTGACACCAAAGCTGAATCTTGACTGTCAAGTTGCATTTAACAAAGGAAGCAGGTCGGAAGAAGGATGTTTCGAGGACGGCATCATCCTCCGTTGAATCCATGTTGCAAGATCCACCCAAATCCCGGTGCCTCCTCTAGGAAGCCTGCCCAGGTGCCAGCCTGCACTGAGCAACTCCTTCCTGGAGTCCCGAGACACCTGGAATCTTCACATCACCCAGGAAGGTGTGTGGGACCGGTGTCTTACCATTGGTTCACAGACAGGGAAACCCCAGCTCAGGGCAGGAGATAGTGGGGCGGGGTCCCAGCCAGCCAGGCTGAGACCTGCTGGGTCAGGTCTGTCTCAGGGGAGGTGCTGTGCCCCCTCTGCCCCAGCCTGCAGGGGTGGAGAGCTGGACTGGCAGACTCAGACCTGGGTGTCTCCACCCTCTGCCCAGCAGGCACCGCCCTTCCGCATCGCACCGCACGCGTCGTTGCTCCTTATGGACTGGGGGCCAGGGCACTCCAGTCCAGGGCCGAGATCTTGGGGCCTGAGAACAACATGAACTGGGGCAGCCCTAAGACCCCGCCCCGTATCCCCCACCGCAGGCCTGGGGCTGCCCGGAGGCCCCCGCCATGCTGGCGACACCTTGGTCAGAGCGTCTCTGCGGCCTCCCAAGTCCCAGCCAAGGGAGGTGCCAAGTGTCAGCCCAGAGGGACGCTGCTCACCGCTCAGGGGCTCGCCTGGGACCCAGGGACGGGCCTCCCAAAGGGGCCTTATCTCTCTGGTCAAGCTGCCACCCTCTCCCCTGTCCAAAGGAAGGAAAGGGCCAAGTATACCTGAGAGGCCAAAGTCCATGGTTGGGTCGAGGGCAGAGGCCTCCTTCACTTCCTTCCCATGCACAACCCTCCTTGCCATGCACAGCCCCTGGGTCTCATCGTGACGGTGCTGTCAGCCCAGGCCAGCTTCCCACAGGGGGGCCCCCTCGGAATTCCCCAGGGCAGCTGTCTTTCCAAGGCCACACCTCCTCCTTGTATAGGAGGCTCTGGACCCAGGCCCCGAGCAGTGGGAAGACAGCTCTGGATGGGGCCTGGAAGGCTGGCAAAGAAGCAGAGGTAAATGGGCATCTTTTCCAATTGCCTCTAAAAGGGGTCCCCTTTAGTCTACACATGAGAGTGAGCCCTGGAATAGGGTGGATTAGGTGTGTCCTGGCTCAGCCTGCACTCACTAGCTGCTGCACACACTAAAGGCACATGGAAATGAACACGCAAATGCCACACACGCACCCACAGGCGTGCACACACAAGTGCACACAGGGACATGCACACACAGGCACACAACACGACATTCACATGCCAGGCACACGCAGACACATATGCATTGGCTGGCTCCTTCCTGTTTAGTTGGGAGCCCCCACCCCTTCAGAAGCTTTGCCTCCCCCCACCGGCTGATGTCCGGGCCTCCTGGGCCCTTCACTGTCTCCTGGGCTTCCATCTCCCACAGCCCGGGCACCTTTGTGGTCAATGTTCAGTCCAGGTCCCTCAGACTGGGAGCAAGGACGTTAGGCTCAGCCATGCACCCAGCACAGAGTGCAGTGTTCGGCTGGGCGGGGGGCATTGGATGAGCACTGGCGTGACTCGGGGCCGTGGGGAATGGACTGCTGCATCTTGGACTTTGTCCTTGGCCCTGGGAGCCATCTTGAGATGGTAAAGAGGGACAGGGCAGGCACGGGTCTTAGAGAGGTCCCTTGGGTCACCCCCATGTGGAGGAGGCGCCTGGGGAGAAGCCAGGTGGGGGGTGGGAGGGTCAGGAGGAGGTCTGGGAGGCAGCATCCCAACCCAGGGATGGTGAGTTTGCCAAAGATGCATTGAAAATGGGAGTGGATGTCTGGGGAGCCACACATCGTCATATTTCAGGGAACATTGACAGAGAGGATACCTGTGAGATGGTTTTGTACCGGGCCTGGCCCGTGGAGGGCCTGGAAATGGTCAGCATGGACGGGGCCAGAGGGAGCCTGGGTCCACTCAACACTGTGCCCCTGCTGTGGCTTGGAGCCACGGGTCCTGCATGGAACGCTCAGAGCAGGCAGGATCTGCCCTGACCACAGCCCACGGGGAAAGCAGCCACTGCCTGCAAAAGGGTGGGACTGGGACAGGAGGCTTCGGGTGAGTGGGCGTAGGGACAGTCAGAAGGCTTCCAGGGGTGTCAGGATCGTCCCCACCTCCTGCAGCTGAGACCACAGCAGTGTCCAGGCTTCAGGCTCATGGGGTGAGCCAGCATTGGCTGGACATGTGGAATGACCTGGAGACAGGAACGGCCTCTGGGAAGACGGGCTCCGAGTCCCCCTTTTGCTGAGCATGGCCTGTCCCTTTCAGGACCCGTTTGATGCAGCCGGTACTACCAGCTGGCACTGGCAGCCGCCGTGGACCTGGGCAACAAGAAGGCACAGCTGAAGATCTCCACGCGGCCGGCCACCATCTCCCACAACTTCCTCCTGGACCGCGAGAAGTCGCTCTTCTTCTACCGGAAGGCCAGGACCTTCCCACAGTGCTCAATGTCTGCAGGGTCACCCTGCCTCCACTGCCACTCTGCGGGTGGGCCCCCTGTTGGCCCCAGCCACCCTCGCTGAGGACAGCATCCGAGGAGTGGGTTTTGTGGCAAGGAGGATGGTCTCCTGCCTCTCCTGGTGTCTCCCTGGCTCATTTTTCTGGGAAATGGAGGCATGAAAGCAGGGTTCAAATAGCAATAATATTTTTTTTGCAATAACATACCGAAGTCCCCATGGCATCCTTCCCTGTGTGCTTCCTGGGCGGGGTCTAGTGCCACCTCCTCCCTGATGGCAGCCCTCTGATCTTGGGGATGAGAAGGACCCTGAGTCCAACAGACCTGGGCCAGGTCACCATGAGTCTCGGTTTCCTCGCGGCCAGAGGGAGACGTGTGGTGAACTGCCTGGGCCGCTCCCTGCTCAGAGCTTTTGCTGTAGGTCTCCTGCCGCCCTTGCCTTTAACCTTCAGGCCACTGTGCCGGATATGGGGGCTGCTAGTGTCCCTGTCCGCCATTGAAGAAATAGAGGCACAAGAGGTTAGGTGTCTGGCCCACCGTCACGCAGCAGGTAGGGGCGGAGAGCAGAGCCCAGTACACTGACCACCACACCACCCTGCCAGCCTGCAGCCAGGAAGGTGTCCCCCATTAGACCCAAGGTCAGCTCCTGGACCTCTCTTGTGGTACAGGAGAGCCGCAGGCCAGTGAAGGTGGCCCCGGGGATCCCTCACTCAGTGTCCTCTGCTCCCAGACTTGGTTGGGCCGAGCCTGGCCAGTCCCACCTCTGGCCACGGTCAGCCCTGCGGGAAGTGAGATGCACGGATCTCCGCCTGTGTAGACCTGCTACCCAGTATTGAAAGCTT
Source organism: Rhinopithecus roxellana (assembly GCF_007565055.1). Classification (NCBI taxonomy): domain Eukaryota; kingdom Metazoa; phylum Chordata; class Mammalia; order Primates; family Cercopithecidae; genus Rhinopithecus; species Rhinopithecus roxellana. Next base: position 10,054 of record NW_022142822.1, on the reverse strand, counting down.
ATCTGGGCTGCCCCCCACCGTCCCCACATAACCCTCCCCTTCTGCCCCCGGCCCTCATCCCATTCCCTGGAATCCCAGGTTTTCCTTCTTGGCTCTCTGGCCCCAGGGAACACAGCTCACACCGTCTCTTGCCTTGCAGTTTATCAAGGAAACCGAGGTTCAGAGACTGTGGATGTCCCACATGATCTCACATACACTGCACTCTCCCAGGCTCCTCTTTTAAACACTTAAATGAGGTGACTTTCACATCGCATGCAATCTCACTATTTCAACGCGAATGTGTGGCATTTGTGCACTCACAGTCCTGTGCAACCACTCACGCCATGTAGTTTCAAAACTGGTTCATCTCCCCAGAGAAACCTCCCATCCTCACTAAGCAGTTACCCCTCCTTGGTATCCCCCAAGCCCTCGTTTAATGGAAGGGGAAGCTGAGGCCCGAGAGAGACTTGCCAGTGGGGAGCTCTGATAATAAGTAATCAGGCACCCATCTGCTGGTTCAATCCTGGGTTGGTTTTCCACCCAGCAGAGGTGACAGAGCCAGGAGGTTCTGGGAGCGCCACAGGTGTCACTGGTTCAGGCCTGGGTTGGTTTTCCACCCATCAGAGGTGACAGAGCCAGGAGGTTCTGGGATCCCATGCTTGCAGCCAGAGCCCTGCCCCGACCTCCCCACCAGGGGGCAGCAGAGCTTTCCAGAACCGGCCGCGAGGCTGGCGGGAACAGCGGGTCAGAGCTGCTGACAAACCTCACGTGGACCCCAATCGCTGTCTCCGTGGGTTGGGCTTGGGAATTGGAGAGGAGGCCGCATGATTGGAAACGTGAAGAAGCACGGCCTGGCTGGAGCAGCCGAAGCGTCGTCACGTTTACTGAGGACACAGACTTCCTGCCCGCTGGGCCGGGCGGGGGCCTGCAGCCATTCTTCTCGGGGTGGGGCCTGTAGGTCCGGGTTGCTCTCGGTCCCCGACCTGCCTCAGAGTCAGGGGGGCTTTGGAACTCTGCCTCCCCATCCCACCCACCCTGGCTGTGCCACGAGGGGACTGGATCCTGGGATCGTTGTTCCTGTTGGGCAGCAGAGACTGGGGGACCAGAGGAGATGATGGGTCTTCAAGCCCCACATTCAAACCCCACCCGCCACGCACAGTCTGGGTGTTCGTGGTGAGGGAGTTGATGTCTCTGAGCCCCAGTTTTGTCACCACTAAAATGAGGCCCACATACTGGGGCAGAGTGCCAGCCCCAGGGCTAACAGAGGCTCTTTCCTACTGACAATACCTCTTACTCTAGGAACCTCCAACAACCACACACTAGGGAACACTCAACCCAGCCAACTTGTCAGAGGCACGTGAGCCAGAGCGACTCCATCTTGAATGGAGGCTGGGTAAAGGGGGCTGAGACCTGCTGGGCCGCCTTCCCAGGAGGCTAGCTTCTTAGTCACAGGATGAGATAGAGGTCGGCACAAGATACAGCTCATAAAGACCTTGCTGATAAAGCAGTTTTCAGTAAAGTCGGCCAAAGCTCACCAAACCCAAGATGGCCACGAGAGTGACCTGTGATTGTCCTCACGGCTCATTATGTGCTAATTCTAATGCATTAGCTGCCACAAGACACTCCCACCAGCGCCTCGACAGTTTACAGAGCCATGGCAACATCTGGAGGTTCCCTACATGGTCTCAGAAGGGAGGGCAGAAACTCTCAGTTCTGGGAATTGCCCACCCCTTTCCTGGAACACTCATGAATAGTCCAACCCTTGTTTAGCGTATGATCAAGTAATAACCATGAAAATGGGCAATCAGCAGCCTTTGGGGCCACTCTGCCTATGGAGCAGCCATTCTTCTTTTTTTTTTTTTTTTTTTGAGATGGAGTCTCGCTCTGTTGGCCGAACTGGAATGCAGTGGCATGATTTGCTCACTACAACCTCTGCCTCCTGGTTTCAAGCGATTCTCCTGCCTCAGCCTTCCTATAGCTGGGATTACAGGCACCTGCCACCACGCCCAATTATTTTTTTGTATTTTAGTGGCGACAGGGTTTTGCCATGTTGGACCAGCTGGTCTCGAACTTCTCACCTCAGGTCATCCACCTGCCTCGGCATCCCGAAGTTATAGGATTACAGGAGTGAGCACTGCGCCCGGCCAGAGTAGCCATTCTTTTATTCTTTTTCTTTCCTAATAAACTTGCTTGCACTTTGGACTCGCCCCAAATTCTTTCTTCTGTGAGATCCAAGAAACCTCTCTTGGGGTCTGGATCGGAACCGCTTTTCAGTAACAGACTTGCTTAACCTCTCAGACCCTTCGTCTCTTCATCTGTAACCAAAGACAAAGCCTCCCCCGATTCCAAAAGTGTGCAAGAACCCATGGGAAACGAGGGCACAGAGTTGTGTGCAGAACCAGTATCACAGACGGGTGTCAAGCCACTGTCATACTGAAGTAATATCATGCTCTCCCCCACAAGTTATGAAACAATATCACAGGGGGATGTGTACCCTCCAGTAGTGGAAGTAGTATCATCATCTCTTCCTTTAGATGACAGGAACGATGTCACAGGTTGGGTGTACATCCCGTGTGTTTTTGGAAGCAATGTTATTCTCTCTTCTTGCAGGTTTTACGATTTATATCACAGGCGGGGTGTACACCCCTTTGTTATATTGGATGGATGTCTCATCCTATTTCAACCTGTATCTTTAGAACAATATCCCATGGGGGTTGTATATCTTTCAATATGGTAGTAATACCATCCCTCCCATTCCTGGATATGAGAAACAGTATCAGAGGAGGGGTACACCCCTTGCAGTTGGTAGTATATCATCTCTCGCCTGTGGTTATTAGGACAAAATCCCACGGTGGCTGTATTTCCTACTTATTGGGAGTAATATCATCCATTCACCCCCTGGATATCAGGAACCATATCGCAGAAGAGTTGTCCAACCCTTTCGATATTGTCAGCCATGTCATCTTCTTCCCGCCTGGATATTAGGAACGATACCCCAGGGCTGGGGGCGGTGTGCACCCGCTGCGATATCGAAAGTAAACTCAGCCTCTTTCCCGCTGGATATTAGGAACTATATCACAGGCGGCTGTACACTTCTTGCCATATTGGGAGTCTTATCATCCTCTCCTATCTTGGATATTATGAAAAATATTACAAACGAGGTGTACACCCGCTGAGATATTGAGAGTAATATTATCTCTCTCTCGGGATTTTACGAACAATATCACAGGAGGTGTGTACAACCCCTGCGATATTGGAGAAATATCATCTCTCCCCTTGAATATAAGAAACAATTCACAGGAGGATGTACCCCCGTGGATACGGGAGTCATATCATGTTATTCGGAACAAGAGCACAGTGGGTGTGTAAAACCCCTGCGATATTACCACTATATTATCTTCTGCATCCCAGGATATAAGGAACATATCACAAGGATGTACACCCCTGTGATATTGGGATAAATGTGCCTTTCCCCGGCTGGCTATTAGTAATATCTTCCTCTCCCCGGCTGGATGTGAGGGAAAATATCACAGTGGAGGTCCACGCCCTTGCGATATTGGGAGTAATATCATCCTCTCGCACTCTGGATAGAAGAAACAAGAAGACCGAAAGGATGAACACACACTGCGGGAATTTCATTAATGTCATCCTCTACCCCTGGTTATTAGAAAAACAGCAGAGAGAGTGTACACTTTCTTCGATAAGGGGAGTATATCATCTTCCCTCGCTGCTATCAGGAATAAGTCTATTAATTTTATTAATAAATATGATAAATTAATACTAATCAATGACATTAATAATGACAATAAAGACACTATATTATACTATTAAAAATGTTAATGATTAGTATTAATAATTAATATAATAACCTAATTAAAATATAATATCATCAATTAATGTTACTTAAATCAACACTAAGTGATGCTGGCAATAAAACAATTATATTAAGAATTAATCATAATAAATGTCAATTATTAACAATGAATTTTTGGCGTCCATCATCTATTTAAAATAATTATCAATATTAATGGTAAAATATTAATTGATAGTATTATAATTATTACAATCGATTCTTGATGTTTAATAATAAATCATACATTGTTCCCTGAGCAATACATTGGAGGTGTACACCGGTCTGTGAAAGAGTTCATTATTTCCAAGGGGAAGACGATCCTACTCACAATATCCAAAACAGGCCGTGAGTCCACCATGGCTCCAATAACCAAGGGGGGGGGAAGGGGTGGCTATGGGTCCCCACCTCGTGGGGGTGGCTCACCCCCCTGGAGGTGGCTCCCAGTAGCCAAGGGGGGAGAGGGATGGCTATCGGTCCCCACCTCGCGGGGCTGGCTCACCCCCCTGCGGGTGGCTCCCAATAGCCAAGGGGGGAGAGGGGGTGGCTATTGGTCCCCACCTCGCGGGGGATGGCTCACCCACCTTGTCACAGCCCCTGCTTTTGACAAGGGCATTCCAAGCTAATCTGAAAAACTAGTCCAGGCCAAGATCGTGGGGGGTCGGAATTGCCTCATCACTCCACCTCCCTTCTGGAATTAGAACTTAGACTCTTAGTCTGATGGGAAACATTTACAATCTATTCTCTTCGAAGCTACCTGGAGGATTCCCTCCACATGACAAAGACTTGCTCTCCACAACCCCTTATCTGACAACTCTCTCGACCATCTGTCAATCAGGAAAGTTTTGAATCTACCTATGACCTGGACACCCCTGCTTCCAGTTGTCCCACCTTTCCAGACCAAACCAATGTACATCTTACATTTATTTGATCGATTGTCTCATGTCTCCCTAAAAACTATAAAACCAGGCTGGGCCTGACCACCTCGGGAATACTTCTTAGGATCTCCTGAGGGCTGTATCAAGGGCCATGGTAACTCATTTGGCTCAATAAATCTCCAAATGCTTCACAGATTTTGACTTTTTGCTGACACGGTACCTTTCATGGGTATTCATCTGGGGGACTCACATCAACCGGAGGCAGCAGTTGCCCACTGTGCAAAAGTCTCTGCAGGACTGAGCCTCTGGCACGGGGACTCCAACCCCTGAAGCAGCAGCTCTCCCACGTCCCACGGCCTGATAGACCTGCACCTCCCGGGCTTCTCATTTCAGAGTCTCAGCAACACATCTACCAAATGTCATCAACATCACAGAAGATTCCTCGAGGCTTTTGGCTGTTGTTTCTCCCCAAGTTCACTCTAGAACCAGAATGGCAACACTCGGAACAGGATGGTTCTCAGTCACTGACCCTCCTGGTAAATACACTGTCTCCAAAGCCCTTTCCCGCCAGACACAGCTTCCTTGGAGTCAGGCTCGACGGCCACCTCCCCAAGAAGGAAACCTCTTCAATCCAGCAATCACAGCTCCTGTTCATATGTAGAGCTTGTCTGCCAGGAAGGGAAGACTCCTCATTCCAGAGACAGCAGGTGTCACAAACTCAGGGTTTTAGCCATTGCGAAGGCAAACATTCATGAAATTAATACACTTTTTCCTCCTTGCATACTGACGTTTTCTCTTCTGGAGGTCAGCCAAGCCATCTGCACAGTCACAGTGTGATGGCTCCAGGCCCTCCTTCGGTGTCAGCAGTGTGGCTCCGCTCTGAGACCCTCCTGCACCAGCCGGGCCATGCAGCTGTTCCCACGACTGCTGTCACAAACTACAGTGATTCTAAAATAATCAGCAAACTGAGGTTCCGAACGATGCATTTTAAAGAAAAGTGTGTAAGTTTTACTGCATGAAATCAGCTACATCTTTTGCTACTCCAGAGGCTTTTTGTTTTGCTATCCTCAAGGTTCTCTGCAATGATCCCGACAGTCAAGGTTCCCATTACAGGCAGAGGGTTGGGCAGCCGCGTCTGATGTTTCACACACACAGAATCCACGGCAAAGGATTTTCCTCGTTCACCAACATCATCAGGACAGACTTTAAGCAGTAATAATCTCCCTGTCTGGAAAACTGAGCTCCACTTGAGAACTAATACAACAAATGTGTTTGACAAAGTTGCAGGTGGACATTTTAGTGAATGATCACATTTCAAGGAGGAAAGGCTCACTATTCAAAGGCATGTTTTTGTCAAGTTTCGTCATTTCAGCTTCATGCATTTAAATCATGAAGTGAGGCTTGTACCTGATACGTTACAGAATCTCTACAAAATAGAGAAAATTCCAATTCTGCACATTCACTCTCTTTTCCATATGCATATGGATGGTGGTAATTTAAGTTGCCATTCCAACAGGATTTCTACATTAAACTGTCTTCTACTTTAAACACTACGTGTTAAACATTACACATTCCTTGTTAAACATTTACAGCAGGGTCTGTATGGCCCGTTTTAAAGATTTCTTCCTCCACTAAAAACAAGCGTTTAAACAATAAATGGTCTACTCTAAATATTCTAGAGACAGAGATACATTTGGAGAGTGGACGCACTTAACACAGAAATCCGGAACATCAAACAGGCACAACCAGCAGTGAGGGTGGTAGGGGCGCCATGTGAGTGCCCCTCAAAACACGCACAAGCCTGGCTGCTTAAAAGGAATGAATATAGCTCAACACTCCTATGTGAACATTGACGTGTCTACTGCCTTACAGAATCCTCCTAGCTGAGCTGCAGGAACCTTCCTTGGAGCCTTTTCTCACCTACACTGCCTACAGTGTGCCCACTGGGCTCCCTGGACATTCGTGTCTTTGTTTAGATATCACAGTACTTGGAGGCCTGTTGAATCCCAAGTCAGAGCCTTATCATAACTCAGACACCATCCCTCAGCGCTTGTGGGCCAACTTCGGCTAATGCAGGCTGCTCCACAGTGCCCTGCAGGTGGGCTTGGTGCATCCACACGATTTTAAGATTTGGGGCTACAGTTTTCTGCAGTCACAGATGCGGACTTACATATTCATCATGACTGAAGGCACACGTATTTTTATGTTCCTTCTGTAATGGTAATAATCATGGCAACATTTCCCCGATCCTTAAAAAGCCTCCTAACAGCAATTGCATTCCACCCCCCTTCCCTAATAGAATTTACCAAACTAGGTGAAATCAGTCTTCATGAAAAGTGACAAATCAGTGTTCACACAATGGCATAGTAGCTGGTCATAGAGTGTACGTCAACATTCCAAACTAAGCACCCATCACAATTATTCCCAACTCGCAAAAAAGCTAGAAAAATTAGAAGGCTTAAAACATAATTATAAATGAAAATAACAGAAAATCAAAGTTTCTGAGGAGCATTTGTTAGCCAAGCAAGGAAAGCCATTAACCAGTGCTGATTACATTGCATTTGATTACAGCAGCCAAAGACGTGTCCGGAGGAAGAGACTTTTAAAGATTAGTCTTTCAGTAAGAATGGTTGCTTAACAAGTTCAGACTACTGGGCTACACCAATCGTCAATTAAAAGCAAGGGAAACGAGTGGAGTCATTTTCCTTAATCCTTAACGTGTCAAAAATTATCACATTGGTCAAGCTGGTCTCCAACTCCTGACCTCAGGTGATCCGCCTGCCCTGGCCTCCCAAAGCGCTGGGATTACAGACATGAGCCACCACGCCTGGCCGAGAAGTGTTTGACAGAGGCTGAGGGGAGGCTCCTGCCCCTTCCTGGGACATCCACGTCCCACCCAGCTCTCCACACCCGACTATGACACTCGAAGCATCACAGCAAGGGCAGCTGCATCCCGCAGTTCTCTGCACTAATGCCACAGCTGCGTGAGCAGCCACGCCCTGGAGCTGCCACTCAGCCTTATCGCTCTGCCACAAGCACAGCAGAAACTACCACGCCCAAGAGGGAGGAGTGGGGATCCAGGGGAGTGAACCAGGAGGAAGGAATGCGGCCCAGGGGAGTAGGGAGGAGTGGGGGTCCTGCGGAGTGAACTATGAGGGAGGTTGGGGCCCAGGGGAGTGAACAAGGAGGGAGGTGTGGGGGCCCAGAGCAGTGAACCAGGAGGGAGGCGTGAGGGCCCAGGGCAGTGAACCAGGAGGGAGGAGGGTGGAGTTTGGCCCAGGGAGTGAACCAGGAGGGAGGAGTGTGGTCCAGGGAGTGAACCAGGAGGGAGGAGTGGGTCCACGGAGTCAACCAGGAGGGAAAAGTGTGGTTCAAGAGAGTGAACTAGAGGGAGGAGCGTGGTCCAGGGAGTTAACCAGGAGGGAGGTGTGTGGTCCAGGGAGTAGGGAGAGTACGGTCCAGGGGAGTGAACAAGGAGTCTCTGGGGGTAGCAAGTTCACACATCACAAATACTCCCCATCCATCCGCATGCAGGGAGAGGACGGAAACCACGCAGGACCTGCAGCGCTTTCTCCTCACAGATGAAGAGTGAGGATACCGACTCATGCATGAAATCAGCTGAAGTTCTACCACGGTGGGGAGACGCTTCACAGACCCAAATGGGTGCAAAAAGAAACCAATCATACAAGATCAGTGGATGGAAAGGGATCAGAAATAAAGCCTGTAACAGGCTTTCAGAAAACTTCACTTGATCTGCAAGATGACTGCAGCTCTGCTTGATCATTTCTGCAAATGTCTAACTCGCGTTGAGCCATCTCAGAGCCGTTCAAGAGGAGTAACAAAATCAAAACGCCAAGGCACGCTCCGTATTGTAGATGGCCTGCAACAGTATGGAAATGAGCAGCGGTGCCAGAGCTTTCAAGTTTGTTTGAAGTCAATTCCAGTATGAGGGCAGCATCTTCCTGGCTGAAGCAATGGGGTGGGCTCCTGCTCACCGCATGGAGAACCACTTTCAGCTAAGGTGCTGAAATCTAAGCAACATATAAGAAAAATCACTGAATTCTGCTCGAGGCTCCAAGGGTGTTTTCCTCTCTGAAAGGAGCCCCTTCCGGGACTTGGGATTGAGTGACAGCCTTCAATTATGGTTATCCTGGTGGTAACAGGGACTCCTCAGCCTGCTGGGAGCTGGGGCCCTCTACACCTCACGGCTCACAACGCCAGTGTTCAAAGGATCACACGTGTGCAATAGCAAAGCTTGCTGCACAGACGACAGGTGCTAACAAGCCCCAAACGTCTCACTCATACTTGCTAACCACATCTCTTCTCTCAGCCTCCACAGCTTTCACAGTCTGCCTTTATATGGAGAAGAACCGTGCATCCTGAGTGCCACAAAGATTCAACTCCTTCCGGGCAGAAGGGTGCATCTTTCCGTCATGGGGTCCTCATTCCAGCCGGCACAGGATTTGCAGAGTGGGCGAGTCTAATGTTGATGACACTTTCTCAATATTCCCTTCACACCCCTCCAAAAACAAGAGTAGTGCCAGCTCTTACCGAGGTTGTCACGAGGAAAATATTTTTCTCTTATTTGTCACTTTTTAAAGTAATACTTGTGAAGAATGTGACTCTGCATGTACACTGTAAGCACCACACCGTGAACATTCTGTCTCCCCATGACTGTATTCACAGGTCCCAAGGACAAACTTCTCCATAGTAGCCAAAATATATAATACACACACATTATACATTATATACACACATATATATACACACATAATATTATCACATATATATATACACACACATATATAATATCTTTTAACATGAATTCCACTCATCTGAAAGTCAAGATGTGGCTTTTCCTTCATAAAAAGATCCAAATGATCCACAAGCCTTTCATAAACACGTTGGTCCAAGTGCGAAGATGATCCCTCAGTCTCCCTCCCCCAAAGACCAGGGCAGCCAGGAAACTGCGCTCTCCAGTCAATGACAGCCGGCAGGATTCCCTAAATAAGCAGCCGGAAGATTCCCTCTCGCAGAGCGCGCCTTTCAAGACTCAAGATGTCCCCGCTCCCTGAATGTCCTACAAAGAACAGACCACCCAACTGAGGACTGAGGCAGTAAAGAAACATGTTTTCGGCCTGTGCGGCGGCTCACGCCTGTAATTTCAGCACTTTTGGAGGACGAGGCAGGCGGATCACAAGGTCAGGCGATCGAGACCACCCTGAATAACACGTGAAACCCTCTCTACCAAAATACAAAAAATTAGCCAGGTGTGGTAGCGGGCACCTGTAGTCCCAGCTACTCGGGAGGCTGAGGCAGGAGAATGGCGTGTAGCTGGGAGGCATAT
>NW_022142821.1:0-7076 GCF_007565055.1 Rhinopithecus roxellana | reverse complement strand
CGCAAGGAGCCACAGAGAAGTCAATTCAGGTTCTTTTCAGAAAGGGCAACAATGAGAAAATCTGGTCTCACCCGCCCCACACCCCCCACGGTAACAGCTGAACGCACGTGCGTCTGTCACATTCCCCAACCCCCTTGCAGATGCTCTTCCTGCACCCGGGTGGCCGTCTCCGTGCTGCTCCTGAGGCCACACCTGCTGCCGTCCAGTAGTGACCAGGAATTCACCTTTGTCCGGGAGAAGCAAATGCAGAGTTCACACACTCCTGTACAGGTTTGCTGGCCGAGAATCTAACTGCACTGTCTGATTCCAGATGTGCTGGTACCAAGGAGAACGTTCGATGTCTGGCATTTATAAACGGTATCAGTGGGTTCTCCTGGGACTCCCAGGCAGCCGCACGAGGGAGGGAGCTGTTGCCCTGTTACCCCGAGCCAAAGCAAGGCTGAGAGGCAAACACCACAGGCCACATCACACTCGAGCACCGACTCTTGACAGTTGCTCGTTCGTGTGTTAAGAAGAGTTCGGGTACAGGCGTCGACAGGCCTGATCTCAGCCAAGAGCTTGCAGTGAGCCGAGATCACGCCATTGCACTCCAGCCTGGGGGAAAGACCGAGACTGTCTCAAAAAATAAATGTTTTCAGCAAATAGCATCATTGTAAGTCATATCCAAGGAGGGGAACACATCATTCCAAGTTTCAGCAATCCAGTAAGAACCTGATCAAGAGAAGCCTACTTGTCCAGACTCTAAGCAGCAATCAATTACAACGTAATGAAAAAATGTAATGAAAACACAGGGATGATTAAGAAAATTTCAGTTCTAATACAAGACTAAAACGTAATTGGATTTATTCTGCTCTAGACAGAGAGCAGTCCGGCAGTTCACCCATACGTTATGCTTGACAGCAGGGGCACGATCTCCACTCACTGCAAGCCCGCCTCCCAGACTCAAGCGATTCTCTTCAGCCTCTGGAGTAGCCGGGACTACAGGTTGCAGCATCACCCAGCTAATTTGTGTGTTTTCAGTAGAGGGATTTCACCAGGTTGCCCAGGGTTCCCTGGGTCTCAAGCTCCCAGGCTCAAGCAATCCACCCGCCTCGGCCTCCCAAAGCGCTGGGATTACAGGCGTGAGCCATCACGCCCGGCCCTTTTTTTCTTTTCTTTTTAAGTGATTCATGTGCTTCAGAGTCTTGTAGGCATTAAAAAAAAAAAAAAAAAAAAGAACAAGCAAATTCTGTAAGGGAAAGAACGCATTAACACGTTTTACACTTCTCAAAACTCAAAACTGAAATGCTAAGAATAAGTGTATTTTATTCACAGAAGCAGCATTCTTAAAGTTCTGTAAAAGTGACACCATGGACACCACCACATCACAGACGAGCGTGGCACGACTGCTCCGATTCGGAACACATTCTGAACAGTCCTCCTGCCACTTTCCTCAATGGGAACACTTTATTCTGTCTTTTATTCAAATTTAGTATCTTGCAAGGGAGTTGAAGAAAACTGCATAGCGATTTTAAAACTTCAATGCTTTTCTCAAGTTTAACCACATTCTGATGCATTTTACTGACTACATGGCCAATAGCCTAAAGCTTTTTGCATCGATCAAGACAATACTCCTTGTAGCAATAGGCTTTTTCTTTTCTATACAAAGATCTATAACTTAAGCTAGTAAAAATGGGCATTTCACAAAGATTTTGCACAATTCCTAGCACAGATTTTAGCAAAATAAAACCGTTATCTTTCCGCAATTAAATAAGCAAGCATAGGAAACTGCACAGCTAAAATAACCATTCCATTATTTTACATAAACACAAATGAGAAAGTAGAGTATGCTCTGGAAAACATGATTTCCATATGCCAACGATGAAGCAGAAGACAGTTCCTCAGCCTCATATGACATTTGACTACCAAAGTACTCTGGCCCAAGCCCAGCCCGGTTAAATGGAAATGAAGTCAACGTGTGAGTGACCGTGGTGGGGCACTCTGATAGCCACAGTCCAGGAAAGAACAGCTAACATCTTTCTTCTTCATGGGAAAACCGAAACATACTCGAGAGACCTTGATTCTTTAAAACACAGTCTGCCCCAGTACTAACCTTAAGCTCCCATTGATCAAGATTGCCATAACCACAGAGGTGTTTTTCCAGGCCCTCGAAAATCACGGACATGGTACACACACAACGTTTTCAAACACTCAATGCTGCCAATTTGTTAAATGTGCTGTGATACCGGAGGTCTTGTGCAGGACCAGAAGCGTCACAGCCTGGTTATCTGTCCTGGTGTTCAATGCTTTGTATGTGCAAAACCTGCTGTTACAATTTACTGGGCTTAATGTGATTCAGTTCGTCACAGAAGAGAGCTATGACATTTACTTAATTCCACCCACAGATTCTCAGGTTCACCTTCCACGAGTGACTGCTCTGTCCATGAGACAGCGGAGGGAAGACCCAGGAAAGGCCTGGGAGATGCCAGGTGCTCACAAACTGCTATCAGTCTGCTGGTTTTGCCTTAAAGGAAAACAGACATAGAAGAAGCTAAAAGGGCTCACTACACCTAATATCACCATGTTCTCAACTTTACCTCAGCCAAAAATAAAAGCGGAAAAGCAAAACTACTGCAGGGCATGATTCCAGTGCTCATCGGAAACATGGAATATTTAGAAGACAAAGCTTATTGTGAGTGCAATTAAATACACATAAAACACTGGTTTCAATAAACCCAGTCTTTGTGATTGCTTTTATAAAAAGTAACATTCTCATGAGGATCGCATACATTAAGTGATTTTCAAATGAAGGGACTGGTCAACTTCAGGGCATATGATTCTGCCACACACGAGGGGAGCAGTGAGAGAGAAGAGCTAGGATCAAGTGTGCTGAAGCTGTCCTAGGACTGAAATTCAGTTCTGCCAAAACAAAAACACAGGAGTCTGTCAACTTCGATAGCAAGCTCTGCTTGAGACGTCAAGATGTTAAAGTTGCAAAGGGGCTTCTCCCTGCTATGGGCACGTGTCATCCTTGCAAAAACACAGCTCAGCGTCATCAAAAACCAGGAAAGAACACAAGCCTTCCAGACATGTAATCCAAGAGCAGAAGGGAGCAGAGGCCAAGCTTGCTCGGCAGAACTGTTGCCGAGAGGAGAACAGCACAGAGACTGTCAGAGGGAGGGCAGGGCAAGCAACAGCAGCTTCCCCCTCGCCGCAAGCAGGGCCTGAGCCAGGGGACGCAGTCTCCTCCAACCTGACAAGGAGGCGCAAGGAGCCACAGAGAAGTCAATTCAGGGTTCTTTTCAGAAAGGGGCAACAATGAGAAAAATCTGGTCTCACCCGCCCCACACCCCCCACGGTAACAGCTGAACGCACGTGCGTCTGTCACATTCCCCAACCCCTCTTGCAGATGCTCTTCCTGCACCCGGGTGCCCGTCTCCGTGCTGCTTCCTGAGGCCACACCTGCTGCCGTCCAGTAGTGACCAGGAATTCACCTTTGTCCGGGAGAAGCAATGCAGAGTTCACACACTCCTGTACAGGTTTGCTGGCCGAGAATCTAACTGCACTGTCCTGATTCCAGATGTGCTGGTACCAAGGAGAACGTTCGATGTCTGGCATTTATAACAGGTATCAGTGGGTTCTCCTGGGACTCCCAGGCAGCCGCACGAGGGAGGGAGCTGTTGCCTGTTACCCCGCGCCAAAGCAAGGCTGAGAGGCAAACACCACAGGCCACATCACACTCGAGCACCGGACTCTTGACAGTTGCTCGTTCGTGTGTTACGAAGAGTTCGGGGTACAGGCGTCAGACAGGCCTGATCTCAGCCATGGGACAATAGTGACTGCCCACAAGTCGCATATCTAAGTCCCCAACTTGCCCATCCGGCCTTCCTTCAGGAACAATGTCCACCTCACAGTGCTGCCATGAACGCTAAGTGAGCACGTACATACACAACCAAATTCATTTCAATTGTGCTTTCTACCCCAATTTAATACAACCAAGGCACTATCATTGAGACTGAATAACCAATATTAGAACAGAAGATCAGGCCAGGGATGGTGGTTCAGACCTGTAATCCCAGCACTTGGGAAGCTGAGGTGGGTGGATCACTTGAGGTCAAGAGTTGGAGACCAGCCTGGCCAACATGGCAAAACCCCATCTCTACTAAAAATAAATTATCCGGACATGGTGGCACACACCCTGTAACCCCAGCTACTAGGGAGGCTGAGGCATAAGAATCGCTTGAACCTGGGAGATAGAGGTTGCAGTGAACGGATATCGTACTACTGTGCTCCACCCTTCCAGCCTGGGTGACAGACCAAGATTCTAGTAAAAAAAATAAAAGGTCAAGATGAAAACTGATTGCCAAGGTCCGTGTTCCATACTTCAAACATAAAGTTCATTAGCTGGTACTTGATCAAGTTGTTGTTTTCTTCATTACAATCTTGTATATCCTTCTAACACGACTCAAAACGTTTACATTTGAGCACACCTGAGTATAAAAAAAATAAAGTGCCTGTATTTCATAAATGAGCAAGTTCCAGTAAGGCTGCATCCTGCTCTAGTTAATCCTTTGACAACGTAAAACTGAGCCATCCTGACACAGCACTGACACATGGTACAAGAATGACCTCCAATTAAATCCTAGCTTTAGAGAACACATATAGTTTATCACTAATTCACTAGCGATTAGCAGAATTTAAAGGAAGAAAGTATCAGGACTGTAACTGGGAATAAAGGCAAAAAACATGAGAAATTAGTCACGTTCAAATCACCCTTTCTGTGTAGCCGTAACAATTTGCACACCTGTTGTGTATACTGCATCATGCTAAGCCATCACCAAGCTCTCTATGAAGGTGGTAAGAATGTCGAGTCGCAGAGCTTCCTACATCGCATTTAAACCTAAACAGCCAACACCACACGCATCATGCGATGAGAGACCTCTGAATGCTCAGAGGAATGCATGATGGGATGATGGGATGATGGGCCCCAGCCCTGCCATCAGGCTGCTGCTTATTAAAAGTATAAAACAAAGCCCTGCCTACAAGGTGCTCAGATCTAACTAGTACAAGGTTTTGCTTTTAACAAGTTAGTTAAATAACTACATATACATTCTCTTAGCAGAAAGAATGTATAGGATAGCTAGTTGGGAACATTCTTTTAAAAAGTTTGTATGGAATGAGTTATCCCAGGGAGCCTGTCTAGTACCTGCATTCAAAGGCAATTCATTCTTCCACATCGAACCTTTAACAGAAGGTTCACAGTAAGATCCCTGGAAATGGCATTCCCCTAGCGTGAATTTTCAATGCTCAGATTTCAGTATCGAGAGAGCTTTGTGAGCAGTCAGGAGAGGGGCGGCTCAGAGGCTGAAAGCACACAGGCCAGGGCCCTCCTGTGTCCGACAGCCTGACCTGGGCCTCGCTTTCTGCACTGCCCAGGGCTGCTCATGAGATTGTGCCGAAACGGATCTGTGCACGCCAAACAGCTCTCAGGGGGCTCAACAGCCAGAAGCCGTTCCACCACCGTCATATCCCCCTTCTGAGCAGAGAACACCTGATACAGAAACGGAGAAACAGGTATTCAATGAGTTGACAGAGCCAAAATCCACGATCTACCAGTCCAAACAAACATACCCCACTGCCCAATATTGATGTGAGTCAAAAACATGGAAGTCCTGGGAGCCCACACTGACCACAGCCAGACACCCACTTCTGCAAGAACCAAGCACGCGCCTAGAGATCACCCGTGATGACCCAGGAGAGCAGCTTTGAGCAGAGACAAACGTGAAGGAGAGGCACAGGGGCCAGGGTGCTGGGTGTGCCCGTCTTTGTGACCTCACTGAGATTGCTGACCTCTGGCCCTTGGTGTCCGTCCTATGGAGGAGGTAGCACCCCAAATCCCTGCCTCCCTTCAGCGCTGACTGAGGCTGCCCTGCAGTCTCCCCAGGGCCGAGACTGCTTCTAAATCCTGTTCACTGCACACCCACATAACTAAAAAGCAAAAAACAAAATATCAAGTATGCAGACAGGAAAAGAAAAGTATGTGAATCCTCCCCTATTCAATAGGCATTTAAAAAGTAACAGGAAAATTGTGATACTCTTTAAACAACCACCAGCTCTCACGTCCTGTTGAAATGTTTTAGCTAATCAGGAACATCTTTACCAAGCACCTGTTTTTAGGAAATCAGTTGACAGATTCCAAATAACCTCAGAGCCTGTGACCTGACCCCAACTCACGCACATCACCTCTCCAGTGGAACGAGCCCTGGACACCATTCAGATGAGGAGGAACAGGAACAAGGGTAGCTTTCCCTCAACACCACAAAACAAGCTCGACCCTGAGGAGCCTGGAGAACAGCGACGTTTAGACGCTTTCCCACTGACCTTGTCAGAGCAAACGTTCCGATCATCCCACGCCACCCAGTGTTTTACTCTCCCTGGGACACCAGCAGCCGTCACCCTCACAAGCTGGAAACAGAGGCCAAGCTGACAGGAGGCCTCTCTCCATTCCCTACTGAATTCTCTCAGGACACGGATGTTCCCAAACACACACGGCCCCCAGTATTCCAACACTTGGAGAATATTCAAAACAACACATGCTGCAAAAGGCATTCCCCTAAAGAGAAACTCAGTTTCTAACTTCCCTTAGGGAAAAATAAGAGACCCAGAACTTTCCAGAAGATCACAAGTCTGGGAGGAAACCACTTACTTCCGGCACTTCCTAAACCTGCCTTCCCGCAGGTGCTCAGGGACATCCCCTGCACCAGCCCCGTCCACCCAGGACGGCAGCAGGGCTCAGGCAGCCAGCGCCTGGGCAGCTGGCGAAGCAACCCCAGGATGAAAATGTCATCCCAGGCACCACTTCCCGGAGCCCCTCAGCAAGAAAAACAGAGGCGGGACAGAACCGAGGGCTGATTTGAGGCTGGGGAGCCACAGACCCGCACAGCTCAGAATCATTGGACACACTCTGCTGTGGACAGAGCCCAGGGAGAGGCCAGCACCGAAACCCTTGTGCCAGCTCCATGGGCCAGCGTCCTCTAGGGCTGCAAGTTTGTGATCACAGCTTCAATCTGGTTCCAGAATTTTCCAGAATCAAAGAC
>NW_022142820.1:0-12003 GCF_007565055.1 Rhinopithecus roxellana | reverse complement strand
TACCTCTATCTATTCTATCGATTATGTCTAAATTTTACCTATATCTATTATGTTATATTTTATACCTATATCTATTATATCTATTGTGTCTATATTTTACGTATATCTATTATATCTATTATGTCTATATTTTATAGCTATATCTATTATATCTGTTATGTCTACATTTTATACGTATATCTATTTATCTATTATGTCTATATTTTATACCTATATCTATTATGTCTATATTTTATACCTATATCTATTATAACTATAATGTCTATATTTTATAACTATATCTATTATATCTATTATGTCTATATTTTATACCTATATCTATTATGTCTGTATTTTATACCTATATCTATTGTATCTATTATGTCTATATTTTATACCAATATCTATTATATCTACTATGTCTGTATTTTATACCTATTTCTATTATATCTATTATGTCTATATTTCATACCTATATCTATTATATCTATTATGTCTATATTTTATACCTATATCTATTACGTCTATATTTATACCTATATCTATTATATCTATTGTGTCTATATTTTATACGTATATCTATTATATCTATTATGTCTATATTTTATACCCATATCTATTATATGTTATGTCTACATTTTATACGTATATCTATTATATCTATTATATCCATATTTTTACGTATATCTATGATATCCATTATGTCTACATTTTTTACCTATATCTATTATATCTCTTATGTCTATATATTGTACCTATATCTTTTATGTCTATATTTTATACCTGTATCTATTATATCTATTATGTCTATATTTTGTACCTATGACTATTATATCTATTATGTCTATATTTTATACCTATGTCTATTATATCTATTATGTCTATATTTTATACCTCTAGATATTATGTCTATATTTTATACCTATATCTATTATATCTATTATGTCTATAGTTCATGCCTATATCTATTTTTTCTATATTTTATACCTATATCTATTGTAACTCTTATGCCTATATTTTATTTTATGTTTTTATTTTTTATTTTTTGAGATAGAGTCTCGCTCTGTCGCCCAGGCTGGAGTGCAGTGGCCGGATCTCAGCTCATTGCAAGCTCCGCCTCCCGGGTTTAAGCCATTCTCCTGCCTCAGCCTCACGAGTAGCTGGGACTACAGGCGCCTGCCACCTCGCCCGGCTATTTTTTTGTATTTTATGTAAAGACGAGGTTTCACCGAGTTAGCCAGGAGGGTCTCGATCTCCTGACATCGTGATCCGCCCGTTTCGGCCTCCCAAAGTGCTGGGAATACAGGCTTGAGCCACCGCGCCCGGCCTTATGCCAATATTTTATAACTATATCTATTATATCCCTTATGTCTATATTTTATACCTATATCTATTATGTCTATATTTTATACCTCGATCTATTATATCTATTATGTCTATATTTGATACCTATATCTATTATATCTATTATGTCTTTGTTTTATACCTATATGTATTATATCTATTATGTCTATATTTTATACCTCTATCTATTGTATCTATTATGTCTATATTTTATACCTATATCTATTAAGTCTATATTTTATACCTATATCTATTATAACTATTGTGTCTATATTTATAAGTATATCTATTATATCTATTATGTCTATATTTTACCTATATCTATTATATCTGTTATGTCTACATTTGATACGTATATCTATTATATCTATTATGTCTATATTTATACCTATATCTATTATGTCTATATTTTATACCTATATCTATTATAACTATTATGTCTATATTTTATAACTATATCTATTATATCTATTATGTCTATATTTTATAACTATATCTATTATGTCTATATTTTATAC
Organism: Rhinopithecus roxellana; assembly: GCF_007565055.1. NCBI lineage: Eukaryota > Metazoa > Chordata > Mammalia > Primates > Cercopithecidae > Rhinopithecus > Rhinopithecus roxellana. The sequence goes on along the minus strand of NW_022142820.1, from coordinate 10,162 downwards.
CTATATCTATTATAACTATTATGTCTATATTTTACAAGTATATCTATTATATCTATAATTGCTATATTTTATACCTATATCTATTATGTCTATATTTTATACCTATATCTATTATATCTATTATGTCTATATTTTATACCAATATCTATTATATCTACTATGTCTGTATTTTATACGTATTTCTATTATATCTACTATGTCTATATTTTTACCTATATATTATATCTATTATGTCTATACTTTATAACTATATCTATTACGTCTATATTTTACCTATATCTATTATATCTATTGTGTCTATATTTTATACGTATATCTATTATATCTATTATGTCTATATTTTATTCCTATATCTATTATATCTATTATGTCTATATTTTTTACGTATATCTATTATAAGTATTATGTCTATATTTTATAACTATATCTCTTATATCTATTATGTATATATTTTATACCTATATCTATTATGTGTATATTTTATACCTCTATCTATTCTATCTATTATATCTATATTTTCTATCTATATCTATTATGTCTATATTTTATACCTATATCTATTATATCGATGATGTCTGTATATTATACCTATGTGTATTATATATTGTATGTCTATATTTTATCCCTATATCTATTATATCTATTCTGTCTACATTTTTAACTTCATGTATTATATCTATTATGTGTATATTTATACCTCTATCTATAATATCTATTAGGTCTGTATTTTAACCCTATATCTATTCTGTCTGTATGTTATACCTATATCTATATATCTATTATGTCTATATTTTATAGGTATATCTATTATATATATTATGTCTATATTTTATGCTTATATCTGTTATATCTATTATGTCTATATTTTACCTATATCTATTATGTCTATATCTTATACCTATATTTATTATATCTCTTTGTCTATATTTTATACCTATATTTATTATATCTATTATGCCTATATTTTATATCTATATCTTTTGTATCTCTTTTGTCTATATTTTATACCTATTTCAATTATGTCTGTATTTTATTCCTATATCTATTATATCTATTATGTCTGTATTTTATGGCTATATCTATTACATCTATTATATGTATATTTTATACCTATATCTATTATATCTATTATGTCTATATCTTATACTTATATGTATTATATCTGTTATGTGCATACTTTCTACCTATATCTATTATGTCTATATTTCATACCTATATATTTTTACCAGTTATGTCTATGTTTTATAGCTATATCTATTATATTTACTCTGTCTATATTTTATACCTATATCTATTATACCTATTATGTCTATATTTTGTACCTATATCTATTATATCTACTCTGTCTATATTTTATACCTATATCAATTACATCTATTATGTCCATATTTTATAACTATATCGCTTATATTAATTATGTCTATATTTAATATCTATATCTATTATATCTATTATGTCTAAATTTTATACCAATATCTATTATATCTACTATGTCTGTGTTTTATACCTATATCTATTATATCTATTATATCAATGTTTTATACCTTTCTATTAAAGTTATTATGTCTATATTTTATACCTTTACCTATTATATCTATTATGTCTATATCTTATAACTATATCTATTATATCTATTAGGTCTTTGTTTGAAAACTTTACCTTTTGTATCTGTTATGTCTATATTTCATACCTATATGTATGATAACCATTATGTCTATATTTTGTACCTATATCTATTATGTCTATATTTTATACCTATATCTATTAAAATTATGTCTATATTTGATACCTGTATCTATTATATATAATGTCTATATTATATACCTATTTCTATTATATCTATTATGTCTATATTTAATACCTATATCTATTATGTCTATATTTTATACCTATATCTATTATATCCATTAGGTATATTTTATACCTATATCTATTATATCCATTATGTCTATATTTTATACCTATATCTACGATATCTACTATGTCTGTGTTTTACACCTATATATATTATATCTTTTACGTCTATATTTTATACCCATCTCTATTATATCTATTATGTTTATATTTTATACCTATATCTATTATATATATGTCTATATTTTATACCTATATCTATTTGTCTATATTTTATACCTATATCTATTTTGTCTATATTTTATACTGATATCTATTTTATCTATTATGTCTATATTTTATACCTATATCTGTTATATATTTTGTCTATATATTATACCTATATCTATGAAATCCGTTATGTATATATTTTATATCTATATTTTTATGTCTATATTTTACACCTATAACTATTATATCTATTTTATCTATATTTTATATCTGTATGTATTATATCTATTATGTCTATATTTCATACCTATATCTATTGTATCTATTATGTCTATATATTATAAATATATCTATTATATCTATTATGTCTATATTTCATACCTAAACCTATTATATCTATTATGTATATATTTTATACCTATATCTATTATATTTATTTTATCAATATTTTATGCCTATACTCTATTATCTTTATGTCTATATTTTATACCCATATTTATTGTATCTATTATGTCTATATCTTATACATATATCTCATATCTATTATGTCTATATTTTACACCTATATTTGTTATATCTATTATGTCTATATTTTATACCTATATCATTTATATCTATTTTGTCGATATTTTATACCTATTTAAATTTTGTCTATATTTTATACCTGTATCTATTATATCGATTATGTCTATATTCATACCTATATCCATTATAACGGTGATGTCTATATCTTATACATATATCTATTATATCCATTATGTCTATATTTTATAACTATATTTATTATATCTATTATGTATATTTTATACCTATATCTATTATATCGATTATGCCTGTATCTTACACATATATCTATTATATCTATTATGTCTATATTTTATAACTATATCTATCTATTATTTCCATATTTTATACCTATATCTATTATATCTACTTTGTCTATAATTTACACCTATATCTATTATATCTATTACGTCTATATTTTACCCATCTCTATTATATCTATTATGTTTATGTTTTAAACCTGTATCTATTATATCTATGTCTATATTTTATACCTATATCTATCATGTCTATATTTTATACCGATATCTATTATGTCTATATTTTATAACTATATCCATTGTATCTATTATGTCCATGTTGTATACCTATATCTATTATATCTATTATGTTTGTATTTTATAACTATATCTATTAAATCTATTATGTCTATATTTTATACCTATATCTATTATGTCTATATTTTATACCTATTTCTATTATATCTATTATGTCTGTATTTAATACCTATATCTATTATGTCTATATTTTATACCTATATCTATTATATCTATTATGTCTATATTTTATACCTATATCTGTAATGTCTATTTTTTAACCTATATCAATTATATCTATTTCGTCTTTATTTTATAGCTATGTCTATTATATCTAATATGTCTATATTTTATAACTATATCTGTTATATCTATATTTTATACCTGTATATATTATATGTCTTACATCTATAATTTATCCCTATATTATTCTATCTATTATATCTCTATTTTATGCCAATATCTATTATATCGATTATATTTATTATATATATATTTTATACCTATGTCTATAATAACTATTAAATCTATATTTTTACGTATATCTATATATATCTATTGTATCTATATTTTATACCTATATTATTATTTCTATTATGTCTATATTTTATAACTCTATCTATTATGCCTTTATTTTACACCAACATCTATTATACATATTGTGTCTATTTTTGTATCTATATATACTATGTTTATATTTTATAACTATACCTATTATATCTATTAGGTCTAAATTTTATACCTGTATGCATTATGTCTATACTTTGTACCTATATCTATAATATTTATTATGTATTTTAGACCTATATTTATTATATCTATTATGTCTATATTTTATACCTATATCTATTATGTCTATATTTCATACCTATATCTATTATATCTATTATGGCTATATTTTATACCTATATCTATTATATCTATTATGTCTATATTTAATACCTATATCTATTATGTCTATATTTTATTCCTGTATCTATTTTCCATTATGCTTATATTTTATACCTATATCTATTATATCTACAATGTCTATATATTGCACCTATATCTATTATATCTATTACGTCTATATATTATACCCATCTTCATTACATCTATTATGTTTATATTTTATGCCTATATCTATTATAACTATGTCTATATTTTATACCTATATCTATTTTGTCTATATTTTATACCTGTATCTATTATATCTACTATGTCTATATTTTACACCTATATCTATTATATCTATTACGTCTATATTTTACCCATCCCTAGTATATCTATTGTATTTATATTTTATACCTATGTATTATATCTATGTCTACATTTTATACCTATATCTATTTTGTCTATATTTTATACCTATATCTATTATGTCTATATTTTATACCTATATCTATTTTATCTATTATGTCTATATTGTATACCTATATCTATTAAATTTTTATGTCTATATTTTATACCTATATCTATTATATCTATATTTTATACCTATATCTATTATGTCTGTATTTTATACCTATAGCTATTGTATCTATATTTTGTACCTATATCTATTATATCTATTTCATCTATATTTTTACCTATATCTATTATATCTATTATGTCTATATTTTATACCTATATCTGTTATATCTATTTTGTCTGTATTTTATATGTATATCTATTATGTCTGTATTTTATACTTATATCTCTTATATCTATTATGTCTGTATTTTATACCTATATATATTATATATATTATGTCTTTATTTCATACCTATAACAATTATATCTATTTTGTCTATATTTTATAGCTATATCTATTATATCTATTATGTCTATATTTTAAACCTATAATTGTTATAACTAATATATCTATATTTTATACCTATATCTATTATGTCTATATTTTTTATCTATATCTATTTTGACTATAATTTATACCTGTATCTATTATATGTATTACATCTATACTTTATACCTATATTATTCTATCTATTATATCTGTATTTTATGGCAATATCGATTATATCGATTATATCTATTATTTTTATATTTCATACCTATGTGTATAATATCTATTATATCTATATTTTATTCCTATATCTATTATATCTATTGTATCTATATTTTATACCTACGTCTATTATATCTATATGTCTATTTTCATAACTATATCTATTATGTCTATATTTATACCTATATCTATTATATATTGTGTCTACATTTTATACCTATATTATGTTTATATTTTATAACTATACCTATTATATCTATTATGTCTACCTTTATACCTATATTTATTATGTCTTTATTTTGTACCTATATCTATTATATTTATTATGTCTATATTTTAGACCTATATTTATTATATCTATTATGTCTATATTTTATACTGACATCTATTATGTCTATATTTTATACGTATATCTATTATATCTACTATGTCTATATCTTATACCTATATTTCATCTATAATGCCTACATTTTATACCTATATCTATTATGTCTATATTTTATACGTATATCTATTATATCTGTTAGGTCTATATTTTATAGCTATATTTATTTTATTTACATTTTATACCTATATCTATTATATCTATTATGTCTATGCTTTATACCTATATCTATTATATCTATTATATCTGTATTTTATATCTATAGCTATTATATATATATTTATACCTATATCTATGATATCTATGATATCTATATGTTATATCTATATCTATTATATCTACTATGTCTATATTTTATATCTATATCTATTATATCTACTATGTCTATATTTTATACCTATATCTATTATATCTATTATGTCTATATTTTATACCTATACACATTATATCTTTTATGTCTATATTTTATACCTATATCTATTATATCTATTATGTCTATATCTTATAACCATATCTATTATATTTTTTCTGTCTTTATTTTAAACCTATACCTAATATATCTATTCTGTCTATATTTCATGCCTATATCTATTATAACCATTATGTCTATATTTGAACATATATCTATTATGTCTATATTTTATAACTATATCTATTATATCTATTATGTCTATATTTTATACCTATCTATCATATATAATATGTCTATATTTTATACCTATATCTATTATATCTATTATGTTTATATTGTATAACTATTTCTATTATATCTAATGTTTATATTTTATACCTATATCTATTATGTCTATATTTTATATCTATATCTATTATATCTATTATGCCTATAACTTATACCTCTGTCTATTATATCTATTATGTCTATATTTTATACCTACATGTATTATATCTATTATGTCTATATCTTACACATATATCCATTATATCTATTATGTCTATATTTTATACCTATAATTATTATATTTGTTTTGTGTATATTTTATACCTATTTCAATTATGTCTGTATTTTATTGCTATATCTATTATATCTATTATGTGTGTATTTTACAGCTATATCTATTATATCTATTATGTCTTTACTATATACGTATATCTATTATATCTATTATGTCTGCATATGATACATATATCTATTACATCTCTTATGTGTATATTTTATACCTATATCTATTATGTCTATATTTTATGACTATATCTATTATATCTTTATGTCTATATTTTATACTTATATCTATTATGTCTATATTTTATTCCTATATCTATTATATCTATTATGTCTTGTTTTATAATTGTATCTATTACGTCTATGATGTCTATATTTTATACCTATATCTATAATGTCTATATTTTATACCTGTATCTATTATATCTATTTTGTCTATATTTTATACCTAATCCATTACGTCTATATTGTACACCTATATCTCTTATATCTGTTATATTTACATTTTATAATTATATCTATTATCTCTATATTTTATACCTATATGTATTGTATCTATTATATCTATAGTTTATAACTATATCGATTATATCTATATTTTATACATATATCTATTATAACTATTATATCGATATTTTATACATATATCTATTATATCTCTATTTTATACCCCTATCTATTATCTTTTATCTATATTTTATACCGATATCTACTATATCTACTATGTCTATATTTATACCTATGTCTATTACATCTATTATGTCTATATTTTATACCTATATAAATTATGTCTATATTTTATAACTGTATCTATATCTATTATGTCAATATTTTATGCCTACATCTATTATATCTATTACGTCTATATTTTATACTTATATCTATTATGTCTATATTTTATACCTATATCTATTATATCTATTATGTCTATATTTTATATCTATATCTATTATATCTGTATTTTATACCAACATCTATTATAACTATATTTTATACCTATATCTATTATATCTATATTTTATACCTATCTATTATATCTATTATGTTTAAATATTATACCTATATGTATTTTATATGTATTTTATATTTATATCTATTATAACTATTATGTCTATATTTCATAACTATATTTATATCTATATTTTACACCTATATCTATTTATCTATTATGTCTATATTTATAACTATATATTATGTCTATATTTTACATCTGTATACATTATATATATGTCTATATTATATATCTATATCTATTATGTCTATATGTTACACCTATTTTATATCTATTCTGTGTATATTTTATACGTATATCCATTATATCTTCATATCTATATTTTATACCTATATCTATTATGTCTATTTTTTATACCTATATCTATTATCTATTATGTGTATATTTTATATCTATATCTATTATATTTATTATGTCTATATCTTATTCATATATCTATTATCTCTATTATGTCTATATTTATACCTATATTTATTATGTCTATTATGTCTATATTTTATACCTATATCTTTTATAATTGTTATGTCTATACTCGATACCTACGTCTATTATATCTAGTATGTCTATATTTACACCTATTTCTATTATATCTATTATGTCTATATTTTATACCTATATCTATTATGTCTATATTTTATAGCAATATCTATTATATCTGTTAAGTCTATATTTTATACCAATATCTACTATATCTATTAGGTCTATATTTTTTACCTGTATCTATTAAATCTACTATGTCTATATTTTACACCTATATCAATTATATCTATTACGTCTATATTTTAAATCCATCTCTATTATATCTATTATGTTTATATTTTATACCTATATCTATTATATCTATGTCTATATATTATACCCATATCTATTTGTCTATATTTTATACCTACATCTGTTATGTCTATATTTTTACCTATATCTGTTTTATCTATTATGTCTATATTTTATTCCCTTATCTATTATAACTATTATATCTATATTTTATACCTATATCTACTAAATCTGCTATGTCTATATTTTATTATGGCTATATTTTATCCTAAATATTATATCTATTTGTCTGTATTTTATCCCTATATCTATTATATCTATTATGTCTATATTTTATACCTATAATTATTATACTAATATGTCTATATTTTATACCTATATCTATTATGTCTATATTTTATAACTATATCTATTATGTCTATATTTATACCTGTAACAATTATATCTATTTTGTATATATTTTATACATATATCTATTATATCTAATATGTCCATATTTTATACCTATATCTATTATATCTATATTTTATACCTGTATCTATCATATGTATTACATCTATACTTTATACCTTATTCTTCCATCTATATATCTGAGGTTGATGCCAATATCTATTATATCGATTATATCTCTTATATATATATTTATACCTATGTCTATAATAGCTATTATATCTATATTTTATACCTATATCTATTATAACTATTGTATCCATATTTTTATACCTGTATCTATTATGTCTATATATTATACATATGTATTATGTCTATATTTTGTACCTATATCTATTATATTTATTATGTCTATATTTTAGACCTATATTATTGTATCTATTATGTCTATATTTTATTCTTATCTATTATGTCTATATTTTATACCTATAGGATTATATCTATTATGTCTATATTTTATACCTATATCTATTATACCTGTCTATATTTTAGACCTATATTATATCTATCATGTCTACCTTTTTAACAATATTTATTATGTCTATATTTTTTGCTATATGGATTATATCTATAATGTCTATATTTTATATCTCTATCTATTATATCTATTATGTCTATATTTTGTACCTATATTATATCTATAATGTCTACATTTTATACCTATATCTATTATCTATATTTTATACTTATATCTATTATATCTGTTATGTGTATTATTTATACCTATATCTATTTTATTTACATTTGATACCTATATCTATTATATCTATTAGGTCTATATTTATACCTTTATCTATTATATCTATTATGTCTATATTTTATAGGAATATCTATTATATCTATTAGTCTATATTTATAGCTTTATCTAATATATATATTATGTCTATATTTTTATACCTATATTGTTATCTTTATTTTGTGTCTGTATATTATACGTATATCTATTATACCTATATTTATACTTATATCTATTATATCTATTATGTCTATATTTAATACCTATATCTATTACATTTTTATGTCTGTATTTTATACCTATATCTCTTATATGCTTTTGTCTGTATTTTATCAATATATCTATTATATCTATTATGTCTATATTTATACCTTATCTATTATATCTGTTATGTTCTATATCTTATATCTATATCTATTATACCTATTATGTCTTTATTTTAAAACTATACCTATTATATGTATTATGTCTATATTTCATACCTATATCTATTATACCATTATGTCTATATTTTGTACCTATATCTATTATGTCTATATTTTATACCTATATCTATTATAATTAGTATGTCTATATTTGATACCTATATTTATTATATCTATTATGTCTGCATTTTATACCTATTTCTATTATATCTATTATGACTATATTTAATACCTATATCTATTATGTCTATTTTTATATCTATATTATATATCA
>NW_022142819.1:0-12312 GCF_007565055.1 Rhinopithecus roxellana | reverse complement strand
TATCGATTATCTATTATGTCTATATTTTATACCTATATCTATTATACCTCTGATGTCTATATTTTATATCTATATCTATTATGTCTATTTTATACCTATATCTACTATATCTATTATGTGTATATTTTGTACCTATATATATGATATCCATTATGTCTGTATTGTATACCTATATCTATTATATCTATTATGTCTATATTTGATACCTATACCTATTATGTCTGTATTTTATACCTATATGTATTCTATTATATCTATATTTTATACCTACATCTGTTATAATTATTATGTCTATATTTGATACCTATATCTATTATATCTATTATGTCTTTGTTTTATACCTATATCTATTATATCTATTATGTCTATATTTTATACCTCTATCTATTCTATCGATTATGTCTAAATTTTATACCTATATCTATTACGTCTATATTTTATACCTATATCTATTATATCTATTGTGTCTATATTTTATACGTATATCTATTATATCTATTATGTCTATATTTTATAGCTATATCTATTATATCTGTTATGTCTACATTTTATACGTATATCTATTATATCTATTATGTCTATATTTTATACCTATATCTATGTCTATATTTTATACCTATATCTATTATAACTAATGTCTATATTTTATAACTATATCTATTATATCTATTATGTCTATATTTTATACCTATATCTATTATGTCTGTATTTTATACCTATATCTATTGTATCTATTATGTCTATATTTTATACCATATCTATTATATCTACTATGTCTGTATTTTATACCTATTTCTATTATATCTATTATGTCTATATTTCATACCTATATCTATTATATCTATTATGTCTATATTTTATACCTATATCTATTACGTCTATATTTTATACCTATATCTATTATATCTATGTGTCTATATTTTATACGTATATCTATTATATCTATTATGTCTATATTTTATACCCATATCTATTATATATGTTATGTCTACATTTTATACGTATATCTATTATATCTATTATATCCATATTTTTTACGTATATCTATGATATCCATTATGTCTACATTTTTTACCTATATCTATTATATCTCTTATGTCTATATATTGTACCTATATCTTTTATGTCTATATTTTATACCTGTATCTATTATATCTATTATGTCTATATTTTGTACCTATGACTATTATATCTATTATGTCTATATTTTATACCTATGTCTATTATATCTATTATGTCTATATTTTATACCTCTAGATATTATGTCTATATTTTATACCTATATCTATTATATCTATTATGTCTATAGTTCATGCCTATATCTATTTTTTCTATATTTTATACCTATATCTATTGTAACTCTTATGCCTATATTTTATTTTATGTTTTTATTTTTTATTTTTTGAGATAGAGTCTCGCTCTGTCGCCCAGGCTGGAGTGCAGTGGCCGGATCTCAGCTCATTGCAAGCTCCGCCTCCCGGGTTTAAGCCATTCTCCTGCCTCAGCCTCACGAGTAGCTGGGACTACAGGCGCCTGCCACCTCGCCCGGCTATTTTTTTGTATTTTATGTAAAGACGAGGTTTCACCGAGTTAGCCAGGAGGGTCTCGATCTCCTGACATCGTGATCCGCCCGTTTCGGCCTCCCAAAGTGCTGGGAATACAGGCTTGAGCCACCGCGCCCGGCCTTATGCCAATATTTATAACTATATCTATTATATCCCTTATGTCTATATTTTATACCTATATCTATTATGTCTATATTTTATACCTCGATCTATTATATCTATTATGTCTATATTTGATACCTATATCTATTATATCTATTATGTCTTTGTTTTATACCTATATGTATTATATCTATTATGTCTATATTTTATACCTCTATCTATTGTATCTATTATGTCTATATTTTATACCTATATCTATTAAGTCTATATTTATACCTATATCTATTATAACTATTGTGTCTATATTTTATAAGTATATCTATTATATCTATTATGTCTATATTTTATACCTATATCTATTATATCTGTTATGTCTACATTTGATACGTATATCTATTATATCTATTATGTCTATATTTATACCTATATCTATTATGTCTATATTTTATACCTATATCTATTATAACTATTATGTCTATATTTTATAACTACTATTATATCTATTATGTCTATATTTTATACTATATCTATTATGTCTATATTTATACCTATATCTATTATAACTATTATGTCTATATTTTACAAGTATATCTATTATATCTATAATTGCTATATTTTATACCTATATCTATTATGTCTATATTTTATACCTATATCTATTATATCTATTATGTCTATATTTTATACCAATATCTATTATATCTACTATGTCTGTATTTTATACGTATTTCTATTATATCTATTATGTCTATATTTTACCTATATATATTATATCTATTATGTCTATACTTTATAACTATATCTATTACGTCTATATTTTATACCTATATCTATATCTATTGTGTCTATATTTTATACGTATATCTATTATATCTATTATGTCTATATTTATTCCTATATCTATTATATCTATTATGTCTATATTTTTTACGTATATCTATTATAAGTATTATGTCTATATTTTAACTATATCTCTTATATCTATTATGTATATTTTATACCTATATCTATTATGTGTATATTTTATACCTCTATCTATTCTATCTATTATATCTATATTTTCTATCTATATCTATTATGTCTATATTTTATACCTATATCTATTATATCGATGATGTCTGTATATTATACCTATGTATTATATATTGTATGTCTATATTTTATCCCTATATCTATTATATCTATTCTGTCTACATTTTATAACTTCATGTATTATATCTATTATGTGTATATTTATACCTCTATCTATAATATCTATTAGGTCTGTATTTTAACCCTATATCTATTCTGTCTGTATGTTATACCTATATCTATTATATCTATTATGTCTATATTTTATAGGTATATCTATTATATATATTATGTCTATATTTTATGCTTATATCTGTTATATCTATTATGTCTATATTTTATACCTATATCTATTATGTCTATATCTTATACCTATATTTATTATATCTCTTATGTCTATATTTTATACCTATATTTATTATATCTATTATGCCTATATTTTATATCTATATCTTTTGTATCTCTTTTGTCTATATTTTATACCTATTTCAATTATGTCTGTATTTTATTCCTATATCTATTATATCTATTATGTCTGTATTTATGGCTATATCTATTACATCTATTATATGTATATTTTATACCTATATCTATTATATCTATTATGTCTATATCTTATACTTATATGTATTATATCTGTTATGTGCATACTTTCTACCTATATCTATTATGTCTATACATACCTATATATTTTTACCAGTTATGTCTATGTTTTATAGCTATATCTATTATATTTACTCTGTCTATATTTTATACCTATATCTATTATACCTATTATGTCTATATTTTGTACCTATATCTATTATATCTACTCTGTCTATATTTATACCTATATCAATTACATCTATTATGTCCATATTTTATAACTATATCGCTTATATTAATTATGTCTATATTTAATATCTATATCTATTATATCTATTATGTCTAAATTTTATACCAATATCTATTATATCTACTATGTCTGTGTTTTATACCTATATCTATATATCTATTATATCAATGTTTTATACCTATCTATTAAAGTTATTATGTCTATATTTTATACCTTTACCTATTATATCTATTATGTCTATATCTTATAACTATATCTATTATATCTATTAGGTCTTTGTTTGAAAACTTTACCTTTTGTATCTGTTATGTCTATATTTCATACCTATATGTATGATAACCATTATGTCTATATTTTGTACCTATATCTATTATGTCTATATTTTATACCTATATCTATTAAAATTATGTCTATATTTGATACCTGTATCTATTATATATATGTCTATATTATATACCTATTTCTATTATATCTATTATGTCTATATTTAATACCTATATCTATTATGTCTATATTTTATACCTATATCTATTATATCCATTATATATTTTATACCTATATCTATTATATCCATTATGTCTATATTTTATACCTATATCTACGATATCTACTATGTCTGTGTTTTACACCTATATATATTATATCTTTTACGTCTATATTTTATACCCATCTCTATTATATTATTATGTTTTATTTTATACCTATATCTATTATATATATGTCTATATTTTATACCTATATCTATTTTGTCTATATTTTATACCTATATCTATTTTGTCTATATTTTATACTGATATCTATTTTATCTATTATGTCTATATTTTTACCTATATCTGTTATATATATTTTGTCTATATATTATACCTATATCTATGAAATCCGTTATGTATATATTTTATATCTATATTTTTATGTCTATATTTTACACCTATAACTATTATATCTATTTATCTATATTTTATATCTGTATGTATTATATCTATTATGTCTATATTTCATACCTATATCTATTGTATCTATTATGTCTATATATTATAAATATATCTATTATATCTATTATGTCTATATTTCATACCTAAACCTATTATATCTATTATGTATATATTTTATACCTATATCTATTATATTTATTTTATCAATATTTTATGCCTATATCTATAATCTTTATGTCTATATTTTATACCCATATTTATTGTATCTATTATGTCTATATCTTATACATATATCTATCATATCTATTATGTCTATATTTTACACCTATATTTGTTATATCTATTATGTCTATATTTTATACCTATATCATTTATATCTATTTTGTCGATATTTTATACCTATTTAAATTTTGTCTATATTTTATACCTGTATCTATTATATCGATTATGTCTATATTTCATACCTATATCCATTATATCGGTGATGTCTATATCTTATACATATATCTATTATATCCATTATGTCTATATTTTATAACTATATTTATTATATCTATTATGTATATATTTTATACCTATATCTATTATATCGATTATGCCTGTATCTTACACATATATCTATTATATCTATTATGTCTATATTTTATAACTATATCTATCTATTATTCCATATTTTATACCTATATCTATTATATCTACTTTGTCTATAATTTACACCTATATCTATTATATCTATTACGTCTATATTTATACCCATCTCTATTATATCTATTATGTTTATGTTTTAAACCTGTATCTATTATCTATGTCTATATTTTATACCTATATCTATCATGTCTATATTTTATACCGATATCTATTATGTCTATATTTTATAACTATATCCATTGTATCTATTATGTCCATGTTGTATACCTATATCTATTATATCTATTATGTTTGTATTTTATAACTATATCTATTAAATCTATTATGTCTATATTTTATACCTATATCTATTATGTCTATATTTTATACCTATTTCTATTATATCTATTATGTCTGTATTTAATACCTATATCTATTATGTCTATATTTTATACCTATATCTATTATATCTATTATGTCTATATTTTATACCTATATCTGTAATGTCTATTTTTTAACCTATATCAATTATATCTATTTCGTCTATATTTTATAGCTATGTCTATTATCTAATATGTCTATATTTTATAACTATATCTGTTATATCTATATTTTATACCTGTATAATTATATGTCTTACATCTATAATTTATCCCTATATTATTCTATCTATATATCTCTATTTTATGCCAATATCTATTATATCGATTATATTTATTATATATATATTTTATACCTATGTCTATAATAACTATTAAATCTATATTTTATACGTATATCTATTATATCTATTGTATCTATATTTTATACCTATATTTATTATTTCTATTATGTCTATATTTTATAACTCTATCTATTATGTCTTTATTTTACACCAACATCTATTATACATATTGTGTCTATATTTTATATCTATATACTATGTTTATATTTTATAACTATACCTATTATATCTATTAGGTCTAAATTTTATACCTGTATGCATTATGTCTATACTTTGTACCTATATCTATAATATTTATTATGTATTTTAGACCTATATTTATTATATCTATTATGTCTATATTTTATACCTATATCTATTATGTCTATATTTCATACCTATATCTATTATATCTATTATGGCTATATTTTACCTATATCTATTATATCTATTATGTCTATATTTAATACCTATATCTATTATGTCTATATTTTATTCCTGTATCTATTTATCCATTATGCTTATATTTTATACCTATATCTATTATATCTACAATGTCTAATATTGCACCTATATCTATTATATCTATTACGTCTATATATTATACCCATCTTCATTACATCTATTATGTTTATATTTTATGCCTATATCTATTATAACTATGTCTATATTTTATACCTATATCTATTTTGTCTATATTTTACCTGTATCATTATATCTACTATGTCTATATTTTACACCTATATCTATTATATCTATTACGTCTATATTTTATACCCATCCCTAGTATATCTATTATATTTATATTTTATACCTATATGTATTATATCTATGTCTACATTTTTACCTATATCTATTTTGTCTATATTTTATACCTATATCTATTATGTCTATATTTTATACCTATATCTATTTTATCTATTATGTCTATATTGTATACCTATATCTATTAAATTTTTATGTCTATATTTTATACCTATATCTATTATATCTATATTTTATACCTATATCTATTATGTCTGTATTTTATACCTATAGCTATTGTATCTATATTTTGTACCTATATCTATTATATCTATTTCATCTATATTTTATACCTATATCTATTATATCTATTATGTCTATATTTTACCTATATCTGTTATATCTATTTTGTCTGTATTTTATATGTATATCTATTATGTCTGTATTTTATACTTATATCTCTTATATCTATTATGTCTGTATTTTATACCTATATATATTATATATATTATGTCTTTATTTCATACCTATAACAATTATATCTATTTTGTCTATATTTTATAGCTATATCTATTATATCTATTATGTCTATATTTTAAACCTATAATTGTTATAACTAATATATCTATATTTTATACCTATATCTATTATGTCTATATTTTTTATCTATATCTATTTTGACTATAATTTATACCTGTATCTATTATATGTATTACATCTATACTTTATACCTATATTATTCTATCTATTATATCTGTATTTTATGGCAATATCGATTATATCGATTATATCTATTATTTTTATATTTCATACCTATGTGTATAATATCTATTAATCTATATTTTATTCCTATATCTATTATATCTATTGTATCTATATTTTATACCTACGTCTATTATATCTATATGTCTATATTTCATAACTATATCTATTATGTCTATATTTATACCTATATCTATTATATATATTGTGTCTACATTTTATACCTATATTATGTTTATATTTTATAACTATACCTATTATATCTATTATGTCTACCTTTTATACCTATATTTATTATGTCTTTATTTTGTACCTATATCTATATATTTATTATGTCTATATTTTAGACCTATATTTATTATATCTATGTCTATATTTTATACTGACATCTATTATGTCTATATTTTATACGTATATCTATTATATCTACTATGTCTATATCTTATACCTATATTTCATCTATAATGCCTACATTTTATACCTATATCTATTATGTCTATATTTTATACGTATATCTATTATATCTGTTAGGTCTATATTTTATAGCTATATTTATTTTATTTACATTTTATACCTATATCTATTATATCTATTATGTCTATGCTTTATACCTATATCTATTATATCTATTATATCTGTATTTTATATCTATAGCTATTATATATATTTATACCTATATCTATGATATCTATGATATCTATATGTTATATCTATATCTATTATATCTACTATGTCTATATTTTATCTATATCATTATATCTACTATGTCTATATTTTATACCTATATCTATTATATCTATTATGTCTATATTTTACCTATACACATTATATCTTTTATGTCTATATTTTATACCTATATCTATTATATCTATTATGTCTATATCTTATAACCATATCTATTATATTTTTTGTCTTTATTTTAAACCTATACCTAATATATCTATTCTGTCTATATTTCATGCCTATATCTATTATAACCATTATGTCTATATTTGAACATATATCTATTATGTCTATATTTTATAACTATATCTATTATATCTATTATGTCTATATTTTATACCTATATCTATCATATATAATATGTCTATATTTTATACCTATATCTATTATATCTATTATGTTTATATTGTATAAATTTCTATTATATCTAATATGTTTATATTTTATACCTATATCTATTATGTCTATATTTTATATCTATATCTATTATATCTATTATGCCTATAACTTATACCTCTGTCTATTATATCTATTATGTCTATATTTTATACCTACATGTATTATATCTATTATGTCTATCTTACACATATATCCATTATATCTATTATGTCTATATTTTATACCTATAATTATTTGTTTTGTGTATATTTTTACCTATTTCAATTATTCTGTATTTATTGCTAATCTATTATATCTATTAGTGTGTATTTTACAGCTATATCTATTATATCTATTATGTCTTACTATATACGTATATCTATTATATCTATTATGTCTGCATATGATACATATATCTATTACATCTCTTATGTGTATATTTTATACCTATATCTATTATGTCTATATTTTATGACTATATCATATATCTTTTATGTCTATATTTTATACTTATATCTATTATGTCTATATTTTATCCTATATCTATTATATCTATTATGTCTATGTTTTATAATTGTATCTATTACGTCTATGATGTCTATATTTTATACCTATATCTATAATGTCTATATTTTATACCTGTATCTATTATATCTATTTTGTCTATATTTATACCTATATCCATTACGTCTATATTGTACACCTATATCTCTTATGTTATATTACATTTTATAATTATATCTATTATCTCTATATTTTATACCTATATGTATTGTATCTATTATATCTATATTATAACTATATCGATTATATCTATATTTATACATATATCTATTATAACTATTATATCGATATTTTATACATATATCTATTATATCTCTATTTTATACCCCTATCTATTATATCTTTTATGTCTATATTTATAACCGATATCTACTATATCTACTATGTCTATATTTTATACCTATGTCTATTACATCTATTATGTCTATAGTTTATACCTATATAAATTATGTCTATATTTTATAACTGTATCTATATCTATTATGTCAATATTTTATGCCTACATCTATTATCTATTACGTCTATATTTTATACTTATATCTATTATGTCTATATTTTATACCTATAATCTATATATCTATTATGTCTATATTTATATCTATATCTATTATATCTATATTTTATACCAACATCTATTATAACTATATTTTATACTATATCATTATATCTAATTTTATACCTATATCTATTATATCTATTATGTTTAAATATATACCTATATGTATTTATATGTATTTTATATTTAATCTATATAACTATTATGTTATATTTCATAACTATATATTATATCTATATTTTACACCTATATCTATTATATCTATTATGTCTATATTTTATAACTATATATTATGTCTATTTTACATCTGTATACATTATATATATTATGTCTATATTATATATCTATATCTATATGTCTATATGTTACACCATTTTATATCTATTCTGTGATATTTTAACTATATCCATTATCTTCATATCTATATTATACCTATATCTATTATGTCTATTTTTTTATACCTATATAACTATTATCTATTAGTGTATTTTTATAATCTATATCTATTATATTTATTATGTCTATATCTATTCTATATCTATATCTATTATGTCTATATATATACCTATATTTATTATGTCTATTATGTCTATATTTTATACCTATCTTTTATAATTGTTTTCTATACTCGATACCTACGTCTATTATATCTAGTATGTCTATATTTTACACCTATTTCTATTATATCTATTATGTCTATATTTTATACCTATATCTATTATGTCTATATTTTATAGCAATATCTATTATATCTGTTAAGTCTATATTTTATACCAATATCTACTATATCTATTAGGTCTATATTTTTACCTGTATCTATTAAATCTACTATGTCTATATTTTACACCTATATCAATTATATCTATTACGTCTATATTTTAAATCCATCTCTATTAATCTATTATGTTTATATTTTATACCTATATCTATGTATCTATGTCTATATATTATACCCATATCTATTTGTCTATATTTTATACCTACATCTGTTATGTCTATATTTTTACCTATATCTGTTTTATCTATTATGTCTATATTTTATTCCCTTATCTATTATAACTATTATATCTATATTTTATACCTATATCTACTAAATCTGCTATGTCTATATTTTATTATGGCTATATTTTATCCTAAATATTATATCTATTTGTCTGTATTTTATCCCTATATCTATTATATCTATTATGTCTATATTTTATACCTATAATTATTATACTAATATGTCTATATTTTATACCTATATCTATTATGTCTATATTTTATAACTATATCTATTATGTCTATATTTATACCTGTAACAATTATATCTATTTTGTATATATTTTATACATATATCTATTATATCTAATATGTCCATATTTTATACCTATATCTATTATATCTATATTTTATACCTGTATCTATCATATGTATTACATCTATACTTTATACCTTATTCTTCCATCTATATATCTGAGGTTGATGCCAATATCTATTATATCGATTATATCTCTTATATATATATTTATACCTATGTCTATAATAGCTATTATATCTATATTTTATACCTATATCTATTATAACTATTGTATCCATATTTTTATACCTGTATCTATTATGTCTATATATTATACATATGTATTATGTCTATATTTTGTACCTATATCTATTATATTTATTATGTCTATATTTTAGACCTATATTATTGTATCTATTATGTCTATATTTTATTCTTATCTATTATGTCTATATTTTATACCTATAGGATTATATCTATTATGTCTATATTTTATACCTATATCTATTATACCTGTCTATATTTTAGACCTATATTATATCTATCATGTCTACCTTTTTAACAATATTTATTATGTCTATATTTTTTGCTATATGGATTATATCTATAATGTCTATATTTTATATCTCTATCTATTATATCTATTATGTCTATATTTTGTACCTATATTATATCTATAATGTCTACATTTTATACCTATATCTATTATCTATATTTTATACTTATATCTATTATATCTGTTATGTGTATTATTTATACCTATATCTATTTTATTTACATTTGATACCTATATCTATTATATCTATTAGGTCTATATTTATACCTTTATCTATTATATCTATTATGTCTATATTTTATAGGAATATCTATTATATCTATTAGTCTATATTTATAGCTTTATCTAATATATATATTATGTCTATATTTTTATACCTATATTGTTATCTTTATTTTGTGTCTGTATATTATACGTATATCTATTATACCTATATTTATACTTATATCTATTATATCTATTATGTCTATATTTAATACCTATATCTATTACATTTTTATGTCTGTATTTTATACCTATATCTCTTATATGCTTTTGTCTGTATTTTATCAATATATCTATTATATCTATTATGTCTATATTTATACCTTATCTATTATATCTGTTATGTTCTATATCTTATATCTATATCTATTATACCTATTATGTCTTTATTTTAAAACTATACCTATTATATGTATTATGTCTATATTTCATACCTATATCTATTATACCATTATGTCTATATTTTGTACCTATATCTATTATGTCTATATTTTATACCTATATCTATTATAATTAGTATGTCTATATTTGATACCTATATTTATTATATCTATTATGTCTGCATTTTATACCTATTTCTATTATATCTATTATGACTATATTTAATACCTATATCTATTATGTCTATTTTTATATCTATATTATATATCA
>NW_022142818.1:0-26180 GCF_007565055.1 Rhinopithecus roxellana | reverse complement strand
TTTCTATATTTTTCTTTTCTTTCTTCTTCCTTCCTCTTCCTTCCTCTTCTTCCTTCCTTCCTTCCTTCCTTCTTCCTTCCTTCCTTCTCCTCCTTCCTTCCTTCCTTCCTTTCTTTCTTTCTTTCTTCTTTCTTTCTTTCTTTCTTTCTTTTTCCTTTCTCTCTTTCTCTCTTTCTCTTCTCTCTTTCCTTCTTTCTCTCTCTCTCTCTCTTTCTCTCTTTCTCTCTTTCTCTCTTTCTCTCTTTCTTTTCTTTCTTTCTTTCTGTTTTTTCTTTCCTTCTGTTTTTTCTTTCTTTTGAGATGGAGTCTTGCTCTGTCACCCAGGCTGGAATGCAGTGGTGCGATCTCAGCTCACTGCAACCTCTGCCTCCAGGGTTCAAGCAAATCTCCTGCCTCGGCCTCCCGAGTAGCTGGGACTACAGGCATGTACTACCACGCTAGGTTAATTTTTGTATTTTTTGTAGAGACTGAGTTTCACCATGTTGTCCAGGCTGGCTTTGACCTCCTGACTGCAAATGATCTGCCCACCTCGGCCTCCCAAAGTGCTGGGATTACAGGTGTGAGCCACCATGCCCAGCCTTGAGATATTTCAAAGTAGTGTTGCAATGGACCAAAATATATGTGTGCATGCATATGTGTATATATTAAAATGAGCCAAAATGCCCATCAACAATCAAATACGTGAGTTAATTATGACATACTCATGCATTGGAGTAGTATGCAACTATAAAAATGAATAAATTACAAATACACAGGAAATGTGGATCCACCTTAAGGGCATAATATCGAACAAATAAAGGCCAGACATGATATATCCTATGCAAATGGAATCACATCAATAAAACAGACATAATGTAATCATATTTAGGCACGTATAATTGTATGTAAAATCTTAAAGAAAGTCAGGAAGCAAATAGGTATTTCAGGGATACTGGTTACAGCTGCAGGAAGGGAGGCATTCATATTGAAGAAGTGGCAAGTCTGGGACTCTCTTATATTATGTCTTGCCATGAGTACCAGTTATGTTGCTGTGCAAGTCAACAGTTCATTAGGCACTTCTCTTTATGTACTATATTTGATAATTACAAATAAGATACCTGAACTATGTTTAAAACGAAAATGAAGACACAATCATATGTGTTGATAAAGGAAGTTTCAGGGTTTCACCTAAACTTACAAAAGCAAGGACAGACTCTGCTAATTGAACTTTGCTCTTCACTCCTCCTGGTGCGCCTTGTTATTAGGGCACATGCAGCAAGCTGTGACATGCTGAGGAGCCCCCCTGCAATGGTGTCAGGGGGATGAAATAAGGTTGGAGAGGAAGCCTTACATCGGAATCTCATTACTTGGGTGAGGTTAAGTCAGACACTTCATGTTACTATAGCATAGTTGTGTGCGTGTTCATATGTTAATTCTATTCTAGTATAATGAGGGAAGTGCTGGAATTCAGCACCAGCCAAGTACCTAATGTGCCCTTCAACCCCTGACCATAATGAATATAAAATGGTAGTAATAGATAGATTGAAATGAAAAACCCCTTCATCTTGGCATGTGAGAGATTTGCAATCGCATTTAGATTCTCAAAGTGCTGTTTGATTGGAGATTAACATGTGGGTGGATTGACCTTTCTTGCAAGAGCCGTTGTTTTTACACTAGATGTGTGAAAAACAAATTTCAAATAGCTGCCCTATTGTACTTCTTTTGTGATTCATATTATCACCCTTTTAGATTTCTCAGCAATAATGGTGCTTATTAAACTCACCGGGTCTTTTTTTTTCCCTTAACTCTACTTAAACACCTGTTTTTTTTTTGTCTTCCATAGACCAATAGAAAAGTTTTTTCACATTCTTACACTGTCAACATATGGTTTTTTGATTGGCTTGTGTTTTAGTCCCAAGAATGTCTGCTTTAGAAATTAAGGGAAGCTTTGGTATATTTTGTATAGAGATTTTTCACCAATTCCTAGGGAGGAAAACATCATATATTATTTTTATCAGCTTTAAAATCATTTTCTTTCTTTCTTTCTTTTTTTTTTTGAGACAGAGGCTCACTCTGTTGCCCAGGCTGGAATGCAGTGGTGCGATCCCTGCTCACTGCAGCCTCCACCTGCCAGTTAGGCAGGTGGCAAGATTCTCTTGCCTCAGCCTCCCGAGTAGCTGGGATCACAGGCCACACCCGGCTAATTTTTGTCTTTTTAGTAGACTTGGTTTCATCATGTTGGCCAGGCTGGTCTCGAACCCCAGGCCTTAAGTAATACACCCACCTTGGCCTCCCAAAGTGCTGTGATTACAGTAGTGATCCACTGTGCCAGGCCCATATTTTCTACATATAGATCTTTCTTGTGTCTTAGTTTTTTTCCCTTCATAAGTGTTTCCTACATGCTACCTTGTAAACCAATATGTCAATTTTTCTTGTTACAGCTATCAAATTGCAACAAAGTAGATTTAGGTTCTTGTCAAATTCTAAATTTTTTTAATTAAAAAAATTTAGAAGATGATCAAAATTGACCTACACTTTTAAATCTCTGAGTGAAGAAATTATCTGAAACTATATATTTTGTACTCCCAGTGTGGATCAATTTATTTTAAGCTTTTGGAGTTGAGGTTGGGGTGTGGTTTGGGGAAGCAAATAATAGTTCCCCAAATTGAGGGCAAGTAATCATACCACTGTTGAGATATCTGACATTCCTCCATATTTTATGTAGGCTGAGATGTAAATTATTTTCCATCATGTATGCTTTGTTTGGTTATAGATACAATCTTTATTGTTAAATTATTATTATTATTATTGTTGAGATGGAGTCTCACTCTGTCACCCAGGCTAGAGTCCAGTGGTACAATCTCAGCTCACTGCAGCCTCTGCCTCCTGGGTTCAAGCGATTCTCCTGCCCCAGCCTTCCAAGTAACTGGGATGACAGTGAGTGCCACCACACCTGGTTAATTTTTGTATTTTTAGTAGAGATGGTGTTTCACCATGTTGACCAGGCTGGTCTCGAACTTCTGACCTCAAGTGATCCACCCACCTTGACCTCCCAAAGTGCTGGGATTACAGGAGTGAGCCACAGTGCCTGGCCTTGGTTATAGATACAGTCTTTATACCCGTAGCCCGTTTGAACTTATTTTAAATATTTGGAAGCTATTAAATAGTTTCTACTCAATGGAGTAATGAATGCCAACACAAAAATCAAATACAGGCGAATAATCTTTTACCCAATCAAATCAACTAATAAACAGTAATATATCCCGTCTAGAAAGTTTAAATATTTTGGTGTTCAGTGGTATCTTGTTCTGTTTCATAGAACATCTTCTTTTGAAGAACAGGATGGGGCAAAATGGAATGTAAAAAGGCATTAAAATATTTAAATTTAATTCTGGGGTCTAAGTTTCTTAAGTAGCATCTGTAAAGGAAGCCTTTCTGTTTTAATGTTTCCCCTGTATTACTCACATCATTTTAGGGGCACACCACAAAATATGTTATTTCAAGAGCTACATATTGAGTTTGTTTGAGGACAATAGCTTTGAAAATCAATTTATTTGTCTTATTTTCCTTAAAGCTGACTTATAAAAGCAATATTCCCCTAGCTGATTTCCTTTCTTTTCATAAGCTACCCAGGAAGAGATTTTGTGAGTCATGGTGCACTAAAAAATGGCCCTTGTTCCTTAAGTGTCATATGGACTAGAGCAAATACTGACTTTAAGTAGTCTTAGGAGCAGATTGATGGGACATTTGTACGTTGAAAAGCTATCTCTGGGGATTTGTAGAAACTCTTATTCAGAAAATAGATAGAAGTATGCATGCTCTTCAGGGTCACTGGGGAGTCTAAGCAAAATGCCATCCAACCAGCAGTGACTGCCGAGACTTATCCACACTTCTGCCATCCGGTAGAATATGAAACAAAGCTAGAGTAAGCAACTTCCTGTGGCTCTTCTGCTGCTCTCACAAAGTGGCTTTCTTAGATGATAGCCTTTGTCATCTGTAAACATGACTTACTGTGGAGAGGAGACAAGTGATCCTCAAGTAGCATCAGGCTGAAGTTCATCCTGGTTCCATCAAGATTTTTCAAAGTCAGAAGTTAAAATGTGGATTGACCTACTTGAAACTTTCTTAGCTGAAATATGGAGGATAAAATGTGGATGACACAAGCAGGCAAGATCTGGGAGGATTCTCATGCATCTCAACATCAATGGAACCACATTTGAAACCCGTATGAAAACCCAAGCCCTAGACTGAGTTACTCACAAACAATGGGACAAGTAAAGTTTTACAGGGGGTAGGGAGAGTGGTGAGTTATAGGAATGTAGATAGTGTAGCGAGAAGAGAAATAGACTCAGAAGAGCATCTATTAACCCTGCTAACATAAACTTTGCTGATAGTGAGCTTAAAGATACTTGAGATGATGTCTTCCCTGCCATGATTCAGTCTGGCTTCTCTAGGCAGTACACATACTTTGGTGTAGGTGATAGGGAGTGTTACACAAGAATACACGACCACTTTGTAGTGCTGGCCAGCCAGATGAAAATGAGCTCTAGGTAATGCAGTATTGCTGTTGGGAATATCCCTGTTTCTATCCTTGTGTGTGTATCTACATATAGTTAGATATCAACACAGACACACACACACACACACACAAATACACAGACACACAAATACACACACACTCACAAACAACCTGGTGGCAATACATGGAGATTTTCATGATGCTTAAGAAAAGTGAAATTTCCTTTTCCTGGGGTGCATATATGTCAGTGGCAGGGTGCCTGAGGTGCTGGGCCAGCTCTGCCCCGTGGGTGAACTTGGGTGGTCTGCCTGAGGTGAGAGGCTTAGGTTGTGAGCTGGTGACCTATCTCAGCCTGTGCAGCTGACTAATAAGCAATTGTCTTCTAACCAAGTGTTGAACTGCATCCAGGTCTGTGGAAGGTTAGTCTACTTCCCCTCCAGGATTCAAGACTCAAACAAGTTTCACTTCGCTTTCCATGATGCATAAAAAGATTAAAAAAAATTCTGAAAGCTCGCTGGCACCTTCATCTGGAAGGAAGTACAGTAGGTCCTTAGAAAGATACTCACCTGTCTGTGCCCTCTGTGAGGGGTGAGAGCCCTGACTCTGCAGGGGAGCAATTTGTTAAACAAAGGAGGAATTTTGGCAGTGAGAGTGCCAATGACTGGATGGGGTATATATGTCTTGGTCCCTCTGCCAGCAATTCCAGCACTTCCTTCCTCTAGTTCTGTGGCTGCAAAAATGAGAGCTAGAATAACGGGGCAGGGGGTGGGTGTGGGGCTAAGGGGTGGGACACTATTCGTCTCCCTGCTTTGAGTATTAGCAGAAGGAAGTTGGGCGCAACCACTGGGGCTCCCTGGATGCTGTTTTTCATTAGAGCTACAGAAGATGTTTTACTTTGCGTCCTCTTTTAACTTGCAATCTTGCATATTCTAGCTCTGGATGTGTAAAATAACTTGGGGTAAATCAGTCTTAAGCAATGTCTCCAAATGAATGACTTGTTTGTGGGGCTTGCTGTTCTCTTTTATTTATTTTAATTTTTCAAATGCTCATTATTGTTTGGTGCCACCCCAGTTTTTAGGATGACTAATGATTTCATGCAGCCAGGGATCCCTCCTCAGAGAGGTCGAAAACATCAGATTAAAAGCAACCACAGCTATTTATAGGATGTGAAGATAGCTGAGTTTCTTGATAAAATCCGGAAGCATTTGCATTTTAAAAATGGAGACCTCGTTGCTGAGAAATCCAGAGGAACAGACCTTTAAAGACAGATTGTTGGGTATTTTTATGTCTGGGCAAGGGAGATATTTTGGGGCAAGGAAAGATTCTTAAATTACACCATTCTGGCGTGCTGCCTTTATCTACTTGTAAGGTTAGTCCTAGTCATGGATGGGATGTATCCAGATGAATGGCTAGCAAAATGAGGCCATCAAAAGTGCCTGTGATTTTCCCATGGTCAGATGAAAGTTACTCTTAATCATTTAATTTTGCTTCTCATTTTATCAGCAGCCTCTAGAATGCTTTCCAGGGTTATTAAAATGATGATTAATTAAAACACAGGTAAGAGTTAATGAGATTTGAAAAGTGCTTGGGCATCATTGAGGCAGATAGTTCTAGGTAAGGAGATTCTGAATGAAAGTCATCATCATTCCATCATCATCTTGATCACCACCATCACCATTGATAATAACTGTTAGCATTTAAATGGTACCTATTTCCAGAGATTTCAGCATCTGACAGAAAATTCCTTGTTCTCACAACATCCTGTTAATGATAGAAGGTGGTTGTGTTTTAAGAAATCGTGATGGTTATCACCCACTGGGTCCTGGCTGTCTAGTCATGCTGAGGCATCTGTTCTCTCTCCTTGACTTTTCTGTCCCTCTAGAGCTGTGTAGCAACAGTTCAGTGAATGGACAGAACCTTGTCACCCAGAGTCTGTGAAGAGCAGAGCTCTCTGTTCTCATCAGTTGCCATTCACTCTCATCTTGGGGGAATATTACACCTAATTCGTCTCAGCTCATTCTGTTCATCTGTTGCCTCATTCCTTTTTCTCAGCAATTTGTCTTTTCCCCTTTCTTTCTCCTGTCTTTTCTAGCATTCTACTGCCTCCCCTATCTCCATTCTCTATTCTCTTTCTATTTTCAGTGGCCAGTTCATGTCTCTATTGTTCTTTAGTTTGCCCTGTCTTGGAAGCTTATACAAGATAAACTAGAGATGTAGAGATACATGCGGGGAAGCAGCTCTCTTTGACTTTCTTTTCTTTTCTTTTCTGTTTTTTTTTTTTTTTTTTTTTTTTTGAGACGGAGTCTCACTCTGTTGCCCAGACTGCAGTGCAGAGTGGCACGGTCTTGGCTCACTGCAGCCTCTGCCTCCTGGGTTCAAGCAATTCTCCTGCCTCAGCCTCCTGAGTAGCTGGGACCACCGATGCACGCCATTATGCCCGGCTAATTTTTGTATTTTTAGTAGAGACGGGATTTCGCCATATTGGTCAGGCTGGTCTTGAACTCCTGACCTCGAGATTCACCCGCCTTGGCC
The DNA here is from genome assembly GCF_007565055.1 of Rhinopithecus roxellana. Lineage (NCBI taxonomy): Eukaryota > Metazoa > Chordata > Mammalia > Primates > Cercopithecidae > Rhinopithecus > Rhinopithecus roxellana. Next base: position 19,150 of record NW_022142818.1, on the reverse strand, counting down.
TCCCAAAGTGCAGGGATTACAGGCATGAGCCACTGCGCCTGGCCTGTTTGACTTTCAAAACTGGGGAATTAAGTACTTTGCTCTGTTTCTAGTGTACATGCTTTTATGTGTTGATACTTCTCTGCCTTTGGTGACTGTTAGCATGTTTTTAGTAACTTGATTAGGTCAAAGTGACTGATTTCTTTTTTAGTTCAGCTCTCTTGTTCTCTGTTTATTAAAGTTTCATAGAAATTGGAGTGGGAGAGGAAATTCTGAGGGCTTCCAAGCAGAGTTTTGGCAACATGTACATTCAAGGGAGGAGTAAAAAGGATTGTGGACTGTGTACTGGTCAAGTGTGGCATCCAAGTCGGTGGAGTAACAGACAACAGCTCACATGCATTGAGCACATGCTCTTTGCTAAGCATGGTTGTAAGCACTTAATAAATAATAACTAGGCATGGTCAACTCTGTATTATTAAATTACCTGTACTCTATGACTCCTTAGCTCCTGCCTTTTTGTATTTGCTTTATTTCTTCAGTGTTCTTGGTAAAAATTTCTTTTCCCTAATTTAAAATTCATCATGCCTGAAATATGAAGACAAGGACTCATCCATACCTTGGATGGGACTGAGAAGGTCACTCCCTATAATCTGTTACAATGGGATGGTGTTTCTGTGAAGGGCAAATTGAATTGCAACATTAAAGAATTAAATTAGGCAGTAATAGTGAGTCTTTCTCTATTTGAAGTAGTCTTTCTAGTCTATGATTTAGTGTTTCTGAAGATGTTACAAAAATAATTGTTCTTGCCTGGCACAGTAGCTGAGTCCCAGCTTCTCGGGAGTCTGAGAGGGGAAGATCACTTGAATTCAGGAGTTGGAGTCTAGTCTGGGCAACACAGTAAGACTGAGCCCCCCATCTCTCTCTCTCTATATATATATACTTTTGTAAAAATTGAATTTGTCCAGATGCTGATAGCCCCAGAAAAATCAGGAAGAATTGGTAAATCACTCAGGTAAAGTGATTCCTGTGGCTATAGAAAGGTGGTAATGGTGGTGGGTTATACATAAACAAATGACCCTGCCTTTGGCTGGAGTTTATTCTGGCCACTTTCAAAGCAAATAATTTTTCTGCAGGCATATTTTTTACAGACATAGTCATTTGTGAGGAAGTAAAACATTTTCTGTAGATGGTCAGAAGTTGCAGCATCCTCCTGTTTTGAGAAATGGTAAATCTAAAAACATAAAACAAAGCAAACAGAAATCCTCAGCACCTTTACAATCTAAGATTTTTTTTTTTTTCCACATGATAGAAACTTGGTTCTCTTGGCCTCCATTAGGGAGGTGTTTTGATGTTCTCCTTTTTATTTCTTTTTAAAATAACCTTTTATGTCCTAGTGCTTGTGAAAAATACCTTTGATTCTCACTTGACCTCTTCCACTGAATTGGAAAATTTGGTGCCATTCTCTTAGCAGGTAAATAGCCTTAAAACCATTCATGGTTTTGTCAGGGTAGAGAAGAGTTGAAAAGCATTACATATGTTCCAAGTTAAGAGAGGCCAATCTTGCTGTTTTCAAGTGGTTCCTTCCCCTCCCTTCTCCTATTACGGGCTCAACCACAATGGAGCTTTAATCAGCTTCATTGATTTAAAGCTAATTTGCACTTGGCTTCAAGGTTAAGGTCCACAGCATAAGCTGAAGACCTTTAAATCAGAAGTCAGACTGAAAAGCCTTAGGTATATCATATTGTCTGCTGTGCATAAGAATGACAGCTCTTGATGACTGCGAATTAACTATTGGGGAAAAAGGCACAAAGCCAGTTTTTCTTCTGTGTTAATATAACCTCTGCTAGCTGAGTTTCACAGCATTGCTATCAACATTTCTGCTTCATCATGTAAATGGATGGAATTGGCTCAAAATACTTTGGGACTATGATGTTTGTAGCCATCCATTTCTGCTTGGTTTCAGTTGGATTTCAACCTAATTGCCAAACTGATTCCATCTGTAATAACTTTTAACATTATTTTTCCCAAAGGGAAAAAAATGTCTTGTCTGTATTCTGCAATTAAGAAGGTGATGAAATATTCAGTGTATGTCTCCACTCTGACTAAATTCTTTTGTTAACTTTATCAGATAAACTATAAAATATTAACCAGGCTCACTGTTTGAGCATGTGCAGATGGCATAATATTTACCAGACATGTTTTTAATACACATTTAATTTTATAAATTGAATTAACTATTACATGGCTAATTTTTTTCCTCTCTTTTCCAAATTGATGCAACAAGCATCCCTGTTGTTGGCTGTATGTACTACACTAGAACATTTGTGGATAATTACATAAGCTTAGCTGTGGATATAATAAATAACATTTCCTCCAAACTTAACCACATGAAATCAAATCAAGCAGAAATAATGCTATTTTCTAAGCAAAATTATGCTGAGTAGCAATATGTGGGTTCTTTGCTTTTTTTCTCTGACAGCTCAGTTTTTAAAATTTTCTGGAATGTTTAAATAGGTAAGTTAATTTTACCCACCTCTCTTATCCTCTATATGACTTGTTGTATATATCCATATCTTCTCTGCCATTCCCAAATGTACTAACATAATAGCCACATAATGCTTCACCTAAATCAGATTTTCTTAGAATGTGGTTTGGACTGAATCAAGGTCAAATTCTAAATCATGGCACAAAGAGCCATGAAAACCTTTTTTTTTTTTATAATAATTAATAAAAGGCTTGGTTATTGGTGAGCTGCTAAAATACCAAAATGGTTCTGAGCAGGGCAGCAGTGTGATACAGGTTATACTAGAATTTCACTGTAGGGATTGGAGAAAGGAGGGCGGATGGCTAATTCTGAGAGTCAGGGATAGTGGTAAGGAGGACATAACAACTTGGCTAAGATTTAAATGTTTGCCCATTTGGACGAGGGGTGTGCAGTGTAGAAAGGACATTCTAAGCAGAGGGAATGGTGGGAAGGGCCTGTGGGAAGTGGTGAATGTGTGATTACCATGAGAGACCTGTGAAAATACCTGGAGTATGAAGGAGAGAGTGGTAAGAGAGGAAATTAGGAGGGTAGTTGCAGCCTAGAGCCTAAAGGTAGAATTAGCAGGACGTGCTGATGTCATGGTTCAATGGACCGTGCAGCCACAGGAGTATGATGTGCGGGGAACAATGTGATGGTCGACAAAAGGCAAGCAATAGAGGGAACAGAGTCAGGAATGGTGACTGAATTCCTGGAGGTCCCCAGGACTCATTTAGAGAGCTGCATTTTGGAAAAGAATTCAGCTATGAGCAAGATGAAGAGAGCGTGAGTGTTCAAAATAATTCATTTTGAATATGAAACTTTATTTTGTACCCCAAGTTGATGAACAGGGGACTCAACAGCTCCATGCACGAATCACATTCAAATGTACACAAATGTCGAAGTTGTGGAATCTGATTTAATCACGTTTCACTATGCACTCAAAAGTGGTTTTGAGAGTCCCTCATCCCCTGCCCTCACTAATTGATTATAAACATAATTACTTAAAGTATCATACAGTGCAAAATTATCAACCCTAAAAAGAGCAAGCACTCCCATCCATAATGAGTAATATGTAGTTAAGCCCGAAAAACTCAAGTATTTCCTAAGTAAAGAGACTAGTGTTGGGTGCTGAGGGATAGAGGTGAATAGAGCCTCTAAGAGCTTTCACTGGCATTGAGGACACAAAGCATGAATACATCACATTTTAAATAACAAAAGCGTTAAATTATTCAAAAGAACACAATTTAGCATGAGGGGATAGCTGCAGATGCAAAGAGGGTGCTTACAACACTGAGGCAATATCATTGCATCTACTTATTTTAGAATATATCAGTCCATAGTAATGTTGACAACTAGCTTCAATTTGTACATGCAAGTTAAACATAAAACACATGTTTCATAGATAAGTGGAGACAATAATGATGGGTTATCTCAAGTGAAGGAAGGCAGACGAAGCCAAAGAGACATTTGTGTAATAGAAGTGCAATGCAGAACTGAATTGAAGCTAAAATTTGTTCACACAAAGGAGCAGGGGCACGCACAATAACTGAATTCCCGCAAAAGCAAAAGGGTGAGTTTGGACAAACACTGTTTTAGCATCACTGTTTATTTTAACATTAGTTTTTAATTCTCCCCCGACCACATTTAGTTATTATTCAGAGTTTTATTGTCATGGTCAGCACTAACATCCTCAAAGGCAGCCTCAGGCAAAATTGCAGAAGAGAACCAACATTCAGCACCCCCAGCCACCCCTTTTAATGTCCTTCTCTGCGTCAGTGATGGTTGCCACCCACTTAGGGCTCAGAGCTCTTACCACCTTCCTGACAATCCCTTATGGGCATCTGCTCTAGGAAAAACAAACAAGCAAGTGTATTCACACAGAGGTGCTAAAATGTGAGAAGTTTAATTTTACTCTCTCGGTGGGGCATTTACACTATCACTATGGACAGAGACTTTTGCTACAGGGAAGGCATCTGCTTGTATTTTGAGGATTCAGCTGGTTTAGGGAAGAAAACAGTCTGAACAGATGTTGATCTTCTTCACCCTTGAGCATACATCACAGAATCAGTCACCTACTACACCTACCGCCTTCGCCACCTCTTATCTGTGTGATGGCAGCAGCCTTCGGTGGGTTTCTTCCATTTTCCAAGACCCTTTCTGTAACAGAACCAAGTAAGCGTAAAAAAAAAAAAAAAAAAAAAAAAAAAAAAAAAAACACATGTATTGGGGTTCAGGATATAGTAGTATCCCTGAATATTTTAGGCTAAAGGAATTTGGGGAAAACCACAAAAGCAGGAAGGTCTCCCTGACCTTTCCCCCAAAGCAGGTCATAAAACCTAGGGAGGATTTTCTGACCTTCCTCTGACGCAGTTCATAAGAAACTTCATGTGGGAGGTACCCTCCCTTACCCAGAGGAAAGGGCTATCCTTATTTCTGAAGACAAAGGGTCACAGAGAAGAATCGGAACAAACAGGCCCTGCTAAGTTTTCCCCAGTTTATTACCATTAGATCATACTGCTTTTGTCATATTATATTTCTTCACGACTATCCACCCTTCAAATTTAGCATTAAACACACAGGTTTAACTATTTCTTTGGGTCTCATTTTCTTTGGAAGGCTCCTGTGTCATGAAAAACTTACATTAAATGAAATGGTACGCTTTCCCCTTGTTAATCTTCTTCTGTTGCAGGGACCTTAGCCACGAACTTGAGATGGGTGAGGAAAATATGTTTTTCCCTTACCTACAGATATGCCAGAATGATAGTCAGATAGATGATAGAAAGATAGACTTTCTCTGCCTTACTCTGTTGCTCCAGAATCCCCGAAAGTTTTCTAATTGTTCATTAGGACAAATAGGAATGTTTTCAACCTCATGACAGTATTTTTTTTTACACTTTTTTTTTTTTTTTTTTGAGACGGAAGTCTCGCTCTGTCGCCCAGGCCTGGGGTGCAGTGGCCGGATCTCAGCTCACTGCAAGCTCCGCCTCCCGGGTTTACGCCATTCTCTTGCCTCAGCCTCCCGAGTAGCTGGGACTACAGGCGCCCGCCACCGCGCCCGGCTAGTTTTTTGTTTTTTTAGTAGAGACGGGGTTTCACCGTGTTAGCCAGGATGGTCTCGATCTCCTGACCTCGTGATCCGCCCATCTCGGCCTCCCAAAGTGCTGGGATTACAGGCTTGAGCCACCGCGCCCGGCTTTTTACACTATTTTTAATAGAGCACCTCTTCCCACCTCATTTCTTTACAATAAATCAACAATTTCCTGCTGAATCCCAGCAATCCCTATGGTCTCACATTTGCCATCATCCTTTTTTTGAGGTGAAGTCTTGCTCTGTCATCTAGTCTGGAGTACAGTGATGCAATCTCAGCTCACTGCAACTTCTGCCTCCTGGGTTCAAGCAATTCTCTTGCCTTAGCCTCCCGAGTAGCTGGGACTACAGATGCATGCCACCACACCCGGCTAATTTTTGCATTTTTGTAGAGACGGGGTTTTGCCATGTTGGCCAGGCTAGTGTTGAAGTCCTGATGTCAGGTGATCCGTCCCTCTTGGCCTCCCAAAGTGGCTGGGATTACAGGCATGAGCCACTGGCCCGGCCTCTGACCCTCTTTCCTCTAACCCATGTGTGGTTGTTTCAGAATACAGACTCACTTTATCCAATCATCTTTTCTTTCTAACCTTACTTATTCTGACCACTTACTTTACTGGTACCGTTTTGTCACTTTCTTCAAGTTTAATGGCCTGTTTCTTGGTATTTCCTGATGTATTGCCTCGGAGGTATCATTTTAAATATTGCTGTTGGCTTTTATAGCTCTTGGTGAACAAGGAATAACCACCATCATCACAATAGCTTCTGTTAATCTACAAAATAGATATTTTTTTCATGTGTTATTAATAATCCTACCAGGCAGTTGTTATCACCACTCTGTGAGAAAACTGAGGCAAGGAGAAACTGAATGAGAAAACTGAATCAAGGTCAAATTCTAAATCAGGGCACAAAGAGCCATGAAAACCTTTTTTAAAAAAAAATTAATAAAAGACTTGGTTATTGGTGAGCTGCTAAAATATCTAAATGGTTCTGAGCAGGGGAGCACTGATTCTTACAAGATTGTCCTTCATTCAGCATCATCAAAGAGCTAAAGATGGAGCTGGTAGGGAGAGAGACACATAAGGACACATTACAATCCAGCGTGATACAGGTTGTACTAGAATTTCACTGTAGGGGTTGAAGAAAGGGGGTTTAAATCATTAGTCATCCTAATGACCAAATTTAGCTATGACAGGACTGGGATTTTAGCCCCACTCTCCTTGTTGAAGTGGAGGCTTTCTATCATGTTCATAGTATTCAGACTTGGACTGGTCTGTGAGGTAAAAGGCTTGCTTCTGCTGTTAGGGCTTTCTTTTGAGTCCTGAAAGCCTGGTAAACATGACTTTCTTTGGACCTGCCCTTTAAAATTAAAAACAGAAGATTTAGATACTATTCATGTGACAGGCATTTGCAAGCACTGCTTAATTCACCTCCCTCCAGTCTCTGGTCACATGACAGTAATATAATTTCACCCGATTACAGCCATACAAGAAACTGACAGGCTGATGTCCTGGGAATGGAGTCCTATGGTTAAATTTTCTAACCCCCATTTTGTAGATTTATGCTATAATATCATGAAAATTTATCCCATATCACCAAAAATAAAGAATTTTTTTGTGGTAAATACTGTACACTTCTACCTATTGATCATATATTGACATATGTTTAAACTTACCTGGGTTAAGCCAAGGATAGACTAGGAGATAAAATTAAAAGGAATAAAATATAACACTTTAATTGCATTTGTGGCCAAGGGACCTACATTATACAGCAACCAGCATGTAACAGTGTACTTCATGTTCCATGATTTACCTTGCTGATAATTGCTTTGCACTCCTAATAAATTAACCCACAGAAAATCCATTCATCTGCATCTTCTTTTTATGCAGAGCTAGAGGAAAAAGGACCAGTATAGCAATTTGAGTGGCAATCATGCACTGATTGTAGCAAAGAAAGTAGCATGGTGAGAGTCTTAAGCATTCTGAAAGCATTTCTTTGTAAGAAAAGAGGAAGGAAAAAAGAAGAGAGGGCTTTTGCTAATTAAGTTCTGTTTTTTGTCTTATTTGCTATGGAGAATATATTATGTTCTAGGTCAAAAATTCTTGCTTAATGTACTATATTTCTGGCCAGATATTTTATTTTAATATCATTTTCTTTAAATATTTGTAGAAAATTCTCTTTGTTATGTTTAAGATTCCTAGAAGGAAAGAATGAATAAATATGTTATTATATCCTATGAGGTTCCTTCCATAAATATTTTTCCATAGTAAATCTCACATTTAAGCTGCCCAATTTTTGTTAGACTCTGTAATCAAAATCATTTTGAATACTTAATTTTATTCTAATGCTTTATGTACTTTCAATGTTCTGCCTAGTGCCTTGATATTACTTAGCTCATTTGATCCTCACGGTCAACACGGTAGAATGGAAAGAATGCTGAATAAGTGAGGAGGCAGGATTTCTGGTTTCCACCCTGATGCTAAATTGGGTATAATATTGGCCTTGTTGTTTTAGTTGTCTGAGTCTCAGTTTTCTGTATTTTAACATAAGGAGATTATAAGAGATGATCTCAAGGTCCTTTCCAAATTTCAGGCTATGCAGTCAGAATACTGTGAGTGATTAAGGTTCACAGAGGTCAGTGACTTCCTCTGTTTCATAAGGTGGATAGGTGGTAAGAGAAAAGCAAAAATGAGTTCTGCTTCTAGCAGTATGCAAACTTGACTGACCTTCTTGCAGAAAACAACAAAAATGCTGTTTACGTTTTTTTTTTTTGTTTTTGTTTTTTTTGTTTGTTTGTTTTTTTTGAGATGGAGTCTCGCTCTGTTGCTAGGCTGGAGTGTAGTGGTGTAATCTCAGCTCACTGCAACCTCTGCTTCCTGGGTTCAAGTGATTCTCCTGCCCCAGCCTCCTGAGTAGCTGGGACTGGGACTACAAGTGCACGTGACCACACCCAGCTAATAGTTGTATTTTTAGTGGAGATGGGGTTTCACCATGTTGGCCAGGATAGTCTTGATCTCTTGACCTCGTGATCTGTCCACCTCAGCCTCCCAAAGTGCTGGGATTACAGGCATGAGCCACCGCGCCCGGCAAAAAATGCTGTTTAAGTTTTAAAAGGCTCCCTAGATACATCAACAAACTGGCAAGAAAATAAGAATTTCTTCAGTGCAGTGTTGCCAGAAAACAAACACAGGCAATCCAGTTGAATTTGGATTTCAGATAAGCAATAAATAACTTTATTATATGAGTATGTCTCAAATATTGCATGAAACATATGTATACAAAATTATTTATCTGAAATTCAAATGTAATTGAGCATCCTGCATTTTTATTTGCTAAATTTGACAACTTACTCAGAGGTTAAGAACTAAGTGAAAGCAGGGATCTGGAGAGGTAACTTAGCATGGAAGCTGCTTTCAACCAAGAAGGTATTTGATGAATCCAGATAACCTTGAGCTTTGGCTTTTGCATTCCCACAGAGGTGGGGAGAGGACAGGAATCTAGTAACAGATCAGCAGAATAAAACTGGGACCCCAATAGGCTACATCATCACTGTAAAAGTCGCTAGAATTAAATCTGGTCCCTGTCCTGGATTGTATGTGTGGAAGGGGGTAGCATTGATAGAAGGAGCAATTTCCTGTCTTGAACCTTGGTGTTGGCTGTGGATAAGGGAGAGTGTTTACCCTGAGAACTCACATCTGAATTTTATACCTGCATAGTCTCAGGAACCTCAAGCCAATAATTTAACTTAAAGTGTACTTTTGTTACCAGTATGACCAGGCATCTGACAGAAGCGAAGACTGATGCTGAGAAAGATAAACTCATGTATAGGAGAAAAGATTCCTCACCCATTCATTACAAGGTTTGTGACCGAGACCCCTATAACAAAAGACAGATTAGGGCCGGGCGCGGTGGCTCAAGCCTGTAATCCCAGCACTTTGGGAGGCCGAGACGGGCGGATCATGAGGTCAGGAGATTGAGACCATCCTGGCTAACACGGTGAAACCCCGTCTCTACAAAAAATACAAAAAACTAGCCAGGCGAGGTGGTGGCGCCTGTAGTCCCAGCTACTCGGGAGGCTGAGGCAGGAGAATGGCGGGAACCCGGGAGGCGGAGCTTGCAGTGAGCTGAGATCCGGCCACTGCACTACAGCCTGGGTGACAGAGCAAGACTCCGTCTCAAAAAAAAAAAAAAAAAAAAAAAAAAAAGACAGATTAGAACAGGAAAGCATACAAATTTATTTATAACTTTTACATGAGGTGGGAGCCTTCAGAAATGAAGACACAAAGAAACAAGGAAATCTGTTTTTATGAATGACTATTGCAGAAGTATGATTGGAGGACAAAAGGGTATGCTCTAATGGTAACAAACCGGGGGGAACATAGCACGATCTGTTTGTTCGGGATTCTTGGCAACTCTGTGTCTTTAATCCTTTCCTCAATATCTTATGATCTACTCTGGAGGAAGTTCAGAAAATTCTTTTCTGGATGACCTGATGGCAGAAGGTCGGTGAGACCTTCTTGCTTCTGCTGTTTTTTTCAAATGTCAAGGTGCCATGTTTTGAGGTAGCATGCCCTGAACCTCATCATTCAGATACAAGTATAAAAAATATACAAGGAAATATGGCCCTGTGAATGAGGCTTGGTGTAAACAAAGGTTGGCACAATCTCAAAAACGTCAGATATTAGAGTTATCTGGCAGGGAGAATACAATATACATTATCAATATGCTTAAAGATTAAAAAGGGAATTGAAAATGAGCAAGAGACTTCATGATCAAGTAGATTTAAAAAACCAAATATAGTTTGTTTTTAGGAATAAGAAAACGGACAATATTTGAAAATAAACATTCGACAAATGGTACAAACGGATTATACACATTAGGATAGATAGGGATATATCTAGGAGTATTTGTAATACAGAATAAGGAAAAACAGGTGAAAAATGAGAAAGTGAGATTAAAATGAATTAGGGTCCTTAAAGAAAAGGAGAGAGAAAATGGAGAAGAGGCAATCATGAAATAAATAATGGCTGAAAATTTTTCCAGATATTAAGGTTACCAATCCTCAAAGCCAGAGACCATAATAAATGACATAGGATAGTCACAAAGAAATCTACACATAGAGTTATTATAGTGTAGATTCAGGACACCAAAGACAAACAGAAGATCTTAAAAACAGACAGAGAGAAAAAGATATATACATATCTTTTTCATACATATGTACATACACAAACATATACATATATGAAGAATATATGTATCTTTCACATGTACATACATATACACACATATATGTCTATACTTTTATATACTTCTTATATATATAATATATATAGATATGTATTTAGAAGTAACCAGGTAAATACTAGTCAAAGGAATTTGAGATAGTTCTATTGATGTCAGAGGAAACAGACATTAAATCAAATGGCTAACTAGAGATAAGGAGTGATTATAAGATAAAAATTTCTAGCTAACAAGAAGTTGTCTATGTGTTTGTGTGTGTGTGTGTGTATTGAGCTTATATGTGCTTAGTAACCAAGCCTCAAAACATATAAAGCAAAAATTGACTGACCTGCAAAGAGAAGTTGACACCCAAGTCTATCATTATAGTAATTGTGTCTTAGTGCTTGTTAGATTAAGACAAAAACAAAATCAGTAAAGATAGAGACCTAAAGAGCTTAATTAACCAGAGCTAATTGTGAACCCCATGTTTATCTCAACTTATTTATGGAAATAAAAGATCATATACTGGGCCACCACATAAGACTCAACAAACTCAGAGGATTTATCTCATTCAGAGTATTTTTTTTGAGCACTAAACAATTGAGTTAGAAACCAACAGCAAACTATCACCAACAAAACCATAGGCATTTGAAGATCAAGAAATATAAATTTAGGCCGGGCAAAGTGGTCCATGCCTGTAATCCCAGCACTTTGGGAGGCTGAGGCAGGTGAATCACTTGACATCAGAAGTTCGAGGCAAGCTGTGAAACCCCATCTCTACTAAAAATACAAAAATTAGCTGGACATGGTGGCACATGCCTGTAATCCCAGCTACCTGGGAGGCTGAGGCAGGAGAATCACTTGAACCTGGGAAGCAGAGGCTGCAGTGAGCCGAGACTGCGCCACTGCACTCCAGTCTGGGTGACAGAGTGAAACTCCATCTCAAAAACAAACAAACAAACAAACAAAACAACAAACAACAACACCCCAAAACAAACAAACATAATTTTAAGTAAAGCATGGGCCAAATAGGAAATTATAATAAAAATTAGAAAATTTTTAGAATAGAACAAAACCAAAATACTATACATTAAAAGAGAAAAAAAGACAGAACATTAATGAGCTAAGACTTTTATTTATAACACTAAAAAAACCTAATGGAATGTAACCTAAAAATAGATTAAGTGGAATTTACAATAAAATTAAAAAGTACAATAGAACCCACAAAACCAAACTTTGTTCTTTACAAAGACAATCCCAATCTACCAGCCAAATTGATCAAGAAAAGGGAGGACAAAATAATAATTTTGAAATAAAAGAGGATATTACTGCAGAGTCTTCATAATCAAAGAATAATAAACAAAATTATGCTAACACTGAAGTCTTATTAGACCTGGAAACAGTCTTCAGAATATAATTTACCATAATTAATGCAGTAAGAATAGATCATCACATTATCCTATAATCATTAAAGAAATTGATTCAGCAGTTAAAAACTTCCCCTTTTCACAAAGAAACAAACAAAACTGAAACAAAACATTATTCCCAGTTGACTTAGTCAATGTGGATTATGTAACATTCATGGAATAAATTATTCAAATTTCATACAAATGAATGTAGGGACTAGAAAGTCTGATCTTGCACGTAGAGAAGAGCATTTCTTAAACAAAACATTAATAAAATGAATCACATACTATGTAAAAAAGAATACTGGACTAAACTGGCATTATTCCAGGAATGCAAGGCTTGCTTTACATGGAAAAAAATTAAATTCTAATTTATTATCAATAAAGGGAGGAAAAGTACACCACTTCAGTAGAAGGAAAAAGCTTTTGATAAAATTCGTGATCTATAATCTATTCAGTATAAAAACTTTTAGCAGACTAAAAGTAGATAATATTTATCTTCAAATAACATGCAGCATTTTAGTGGAATAATTCGCAGTTAATTTAAAATTAACTCAAGATCAAGAACATGAAAATTTTCATACCATTACTATTTCTTATGTACATTACACTAGAGATTCTAACCAGCTCATTAAGATAAAAATAGGGCTGGGCACGGTGGCTCAACCCTGTAATCCCGGCACTTTGGGAGGCCGAGATGGGTGGATCATAAGGTCAGGAGATGGAGACCATCCTGGCTCACATGGTGAAATCCCGTCTCTACTAAAAAATACAAAAATAAAAAAAATAGCCGGGCGAGGTGGCGGGCCTGTGTGGTCCCAGCTACTCGGGAGGCTGAGGCAGGAGAATGGCGTAAACCCGGGAGGCGGAGCTTGCAGTGAGCCGAGATTTGGCCACTGCACTCCAGCCTGGGTGACACAGCGAGACTCTATCTCAAAAAAAAAAAAAAAAAAAAGACAAAAATAAATAAATAAGTAAATTGTGATGATATATGGATTGTAAAAAAAGAGATGGTTATTATTTGCATATAATTGTGCAGAAAGCAAAATAATATGCAGATTATTTATTGAATTAGCAAGATAATTTAGCAAGGTGTCTAGATAAAATCAATGTACAAAAATCAATACATTTCTATTAATAACTTAAAAATAAGTAGGCAATATTTAAAAAGAGAATGTGATTTATAAAAGCAAAAGTATGTAGAGCATTTTCAGAACAAAATCTGTAAAAGATATGCATGACTTTTACAGGGAAAATAATAAAGTTCTGTGAGAACACATTGGAAAAGCCCTATGTAAATGGAGGACTCTATGGTATTCATGGACAAGAAAATTCAATATCCTAAAGATGCAAATTTTAATAAAAATTACCTAGATTAAAATTCCATTAAAACTCATAACATAATATTTTTGGTGATGCTTTAAAACTGATCCTAAAATTTATTTGAAAAAGTCAGGAGCCATGTAGAACTCAGACATGGGTCAAGAACCAAAAACTTAGGTAAAGAAATTTTCCTGCCAGATACCAAGAATTAATGTAAGTGTAGAGTAATTAAGACAACATGATATCACCAAATGGGCTAACAAAGACAATAATTAAATTGAACAGAGGGCCCCAAATAGATCCTCACATGACTGGAAATTTGATTTATGATCCAGATGGCATTGCAGGGCACTAAGGAAAATATGAATTTTTCAACAAATGACACTGGAACCATCCATATACTGTAACAGTTAAATTAGACCTCATATTTTATACAACACAGATACCTGTTCTAGGATGATTGAAGACTGAAGCGTGAAAGGCAAAACTGAAGCTTTTAGAAAATGATGTATGAGATGATCCATATAACCTTAGTGTAAGGATAGATGTCTTTAAAAAGAACCACCAACTTGAAAAATTGACTTCAATAATATTTAGAACTTTTGTTCATAAAAAGACCTCGCAGAGAATGTGAAAATATATGCCTCTGACTGAGAGAAGGTATTTGTAGCACACATAGCTAAACATTGATTAGTATTCAGGACACATAAGGAATGCATGCAAATCAGACTGAGAAAGAAAACCCAGTGCGGAAATGGACGATAAGACTAGAACAGGTACTTCACACAAGAAGAAACTTGAACGGTTTCTAAATAAATGAAAGGAAGCTCAATTTCAATAGTTTTCAAAGAAATCAAAGTTAAAACCATAATGAAACAGCATTTCATACTCATCAGCAGATAGGTGAAAATTAGGAGGTTGACTGAAACAATTGCTGGTAAGTTTATGGAGCAACCGTAACTTTTGCACACTGCAAGTGTATACCTTGTACAAGCACTGTGGAATCTCACTAGACATTATCTAGGAAAGTTGACCATATGCTTATCCTGTGAGCCAGCAAGTTTCCTTGCAGGGATATATACTCTAGAGAAATTTTTGTATAAGAAAGATAGGAAACTCTTTAGGCTAAAATCTTTAGGCTGGTAACTTATACTAGCAAAAAACTGGAAGCAATGAAAATGCCCATTAAAATGAGCATGGATAAAAAATATGGTATAGTCATAAAAAAAGATGTATCCACATACATGCAGAAATTCAAGGAAATGAACTGCAGCCACAAGTAACAACAACAAGCAAGTACATGCATGAATTTCAGAAATCTAATGTTAAGGAAAAAGCGAGTCACATAATACTACTGATGAATATAGGAACGTTTATGTGCTAAATTATAAGCGACTAAGCAACACATTGTTTCTGGATGCAAATTGTGTAGTAAAATTACAAAGAAACAAAGGGAATGAGAAACAGATTTAGGAAAGTAGTTCCTCATGGAAGGGTGGAAGCAGGGACTCCACAGATCACGTTAATGCTCTATTTAACAGTATGGTCCAGAGATAAGCACTGATTTTGCTGCGGTTCTTAAACTACAGATATTTACAAATGTTTCTTTGCATCTATTCAGTATTTAATAAATGCATGTTAAAAATGGACCAAAAATCAGGTTTTGGGTCCCTGATGCAATGCTCATTCTAGTGAACCACATACCTGGCCACTGGCTTTTCTCTATTTCGTGTGTTCTAGAGCAATTAATTACATGCACATATACCTGCATTATTGTCATTGTATGGTAATTGTCTTTCAGTTCTCTATCATCCAGCTATTTACCATGCCTTCTGCAGGCAAATGTTTTATTGCTTTTTAAACGCACTTGTACTGTTTTCTTTGAGAATGAAAAACATTAATTAAAACTGTAGGTATGAAAGAACAACCTATACTCAAATGGAAAGAGAAACTTCTGATAATTCTGAAAGACCTGGCAGCTGGGACAGTACAGTGTAGTCAGTGTAGTGGTTAGAGGTGTAGGTTTTTTTTTTGTTTTTTTTTTTTTGAGGCGCAGTCTCGCTCTGTCGCCCAGGCTGGAGTGCAGTGGCCGGATCTCAGCTCACTGCAAGCTCCGCCTCCCGGGTTCCCGCCATTCTCCTGCCTCAGCCTCCCGAGTAGCTGGGACTACAGGCGCCCGCCACCTCGCCCGGCTAGTTTTTTGTATTTTTTTTTTTTTTAGTAGAGATGGGGTTTCACCGTGTTAGCCAGGGTGGTCTTGATCTCCTGACCTCGTGATCCGCCCGTCTCGGCCTCCCAAAGTGCTGGGATTACAGGCTTGAGCCACCGCACCAGGCCTAGAGGTGTAGGTTTAAAAGTCAGCACATGTCACTTTTAATCCTGACTCCACTATTTATTCAATGACCTTGATTTTAGATTTCTGAGTCTTGGATTCTTCATAATCTTCCACTGTTGTGAGGATTTTGTGGGCTGGTATAGGGAAAACATTTATTTGGCTACCTAGTAGAACTCAGTATCAGGTGACTGGTATCTGTCAACATTATTATTAAGTATCATTAAAGAGTAAGAAAGATTAAAGTTAGCACCTAGAGCAACAGGAAGTAAAAATATACCTTGAAATTAGCTGTTAGTGCAAGTGTAAAACTTCCAGCTTTCCTTTGCTTTGGAGATAATTTTGATATTTTCTGGGTTAAAAAATCCAATGAATAGAACTCCTTTCCCCTCGTTGCCATGTATTTCTCATTTGATCTGACTTTTCATAGTCTCATTTTTCTTACCTGATATATGATGACGATGTTTGTACTGGGTCTTTGTGAACTTTCAAAGGAGTGATATATAGAAAAAAACTTATTTAATAAATATATTACCATGAGTGTTATACCCTGAGAAACTATTTTGAGTATATTATTTGTAGTTTTCCAGAAACAAAAAGGCAAGTGCTCCAGTTTTTAGTGTGTGTGTGATTATGTTTTCATGACCCCGGTCATTATTGTTGAAACTGCATAAAAGTGGTCGTGTAAAATGTCACATAGCAACACGTCCCATCTGCTTAGCAACAGAAGGAGGACAGGTAACAAAATATATATCAAAACAGAGACTCTGTAAGAAACTAGAGTCAAAGAAGCATCAAACCCTAAACCTACTCATATTTTTTCCTTAATAACAAAACACTAAAAACCACTCCCCAAATTGTTGTCTGAAATTCTACCAAGTTTTCTAACAATATTCAACTTATTTTTGTTATGAACCTCACAGTGTTCATTTAAATGGCACAAATTTAAATAGTCACAGTAATCTAGATGACTTTCTTAGACTCTACATGATCCATGTGAGGTAAGAGGAATAAAATACCCCACAGGAGAAAAATTCTCCCGTGTGGCAAATTAACTGCCTAGAACATTAGCGTACAATTTAGTACTCTGTAAGAAGTGATTTTTTAAATGGTGTCTGGAAGAGTTGATTTACCTCATAGCAGCAAGTAGTTTACTAAAAGAATTGCTTACTCACCTTAGATACTTTGGAGTAAATTCATTATAGGATTACTCATTTGGGGGCTAAAGGAACATGTTTGCCATAATAATGGATAATTATACTGTACAATTTCTGCATAATTTATTCTGTTTACCAACTGATGGACCACTGTTCTTGACAGGGTTTCCATCTCTTTTGATTGGAATTAAGGAGTTTTGAAAGTATTTAAAGGTATTCTTCAGTTAGTGCTTTATTTCATCAACTCCAAAACACCATTTATTATACCAAGACAGAAAAAAATGCTAATTGAACTCTGACACAATGTATTCTTATTACTGAAGAATTTTTATTTCATACTTGTTGATAGAGCTCTTTAGACTGATGCAGATATAGAAGTTTTAATCACATATTACTCTTATACATTCAAAAAAGGGAAAACAGAGGTAAAGTATATTAAAGGTATTCCCAAACTGTCTTCAAATTCAGAGTTTGACTCTTCTGAATTATTTTTCAACTCAGAGTCACTTATATCCATGTTTTTCCACAAAGTGTTTTCTTCTGTGCATGAAGTGGACTAGTGAGTCAGGATATTTCCAGGACTATTGCACGATTGTCATTGGCATTAAACTCTAAGTAATTGACAACTTTTCACTAGTTTTATGTCTACACAGTTTTATTTCTTCCCAGAAAATATCAATGGAAGGATTTCAAGCAATGATTAGAGCTCATATTTTTTTTTTCTAATGGTCCTTAAATGTTTTGTTGGCTGAAACTGAAAACTAAGAAGTTGCAGTTTGCCAGGTAAGCCACCAAGAAAAGCAACCAACTTTGCTCATGAGTAAAAAGATAACTAAGTCAAGAGTGCTGCCTGGTTACAGTGACTTTAAGCTACCTTTGACTCTAAGATGCACTTCTATTTTGAAGACATTAAGAACGAAAAAGGTGCATATTTTTAGTGAGAAACATGGCATGGAGTTTTAAAACATTTTTACTTGAATTAATTACAGATATATCTGCTTATATGAATCTATCAATGTATTGCTCAAATTAGCATTATTTGCAATCTTGTTATTCTCTTTAGAGTTGGCAAGAGGATTAGCACTTGTGTATCTTTCTATTTTTTCCCTCTATATATTGATATCACAGTTTGGGTTCTAATTTTGAACCTTCCAAGAAATATGATCTACAATTACAAACACCATTTACTGAATATTTTCCAGTTCTTTATGGAGCTAGTTCACTACAAATTCATTTGGACTTTCCCCATCTGGGCCACTGATGCTGCTTGAGAACATCATTTTTTTCCTGTCATACATGGGGTTCATATCTTACTCTTTGCTTCTCTAAATCTTTTCTATGCAAGGACCAATTGATTCCCCTACCTCTATCAAGTTTCCCACAAATAACGCAGCTCAACGTGATCCTCATTCACCACTATCCTCTGTCATCCCAGATACTACTGTCTTTTAAACATTTTATGCGCGAGAAAATTGCAGCCTAGTTACAAAGTTGTGAAGAGCCTTGTGTGCCATGCTAAAGAACATATGACTCTTAAAACAACCGTGAACACTTTTTTTTTTTGAGACATAGTCTAGCTCTTGTCACCCAGGCCGTGTGCAGTGGCGTGATCTTGGCTCACTGCAACCTCCACCTCCTGGGTTCAAGTGATTCTCCTGCCTCAGCCTCCCAAGCAGCTGGGATTACAAGCGCCTGCCACAATGCCAGGCTAATTTTTGTATTTTTAGTAGAGATGGGGTTTCACCACGTTGGCCAGGCTGGTCTCGAACTCCTGACCTCAGGTGATCCGCCCACCTCAGCCTCCCAAAGTGCTGGGATTACAGGCGTGAGCCACCGTTCCTGGCCTAAGAGTTTTAATTCCTTAGATGCCATTTTTTATCTATTAAGTGGGAATAGTACATACTTAGCAAGAGTTTTCTAGATAAAGTTATATATGTAGAGCATCTAACTGAGGGCTTGACACATAATAGTTGCTTAATAAATCACACTAGTTATTATCATATAGGCAATAATAGGACATTAGATGATTTTTCTTCTGAAAACAATGCAAAGACACACACATCTAGATAAGGTCCACAGAGCATGCAGTATCCCCAAATTCCAAGTGCATGATGATAAATAAATC
>NW_022142817.1:0-21850 GCF_007565055.1 Rhinopithecus roxellana | reverse complement strand
CATTTCATATACTTCTCCCCGCACTGTTGGCCTCCCCTCCAATTCTTTCTTCTTTCTTTCTTTCTCTCTGCTTCTTTCTTTCTTCTTTTCTTTCTTTCTTTCTTCTTTCTTCTTTCTTTCTTTTTCTTTCTTCTTTCTCTCTCTTTCTTTTCTCTTTCTTCTTTCTTTTCTCTTTCTTTCTTTCTTTCTTTCTTCTTTCTTTCTCTTTCTTTCTTTCTTTTCTTCTTTCTTTTTTCTTTTTTTCTTTTTTTTCTCTCTTTCTTTCTTTCCTTCTTCTTTCTTCTTTCTTTCCTTCTTCCTTTCCTTCCTTCCTTCCTTCCTCCTTCCTTCCTTCCTTTTCTTTTATTTTCTTTCTTTTCTTTCTTTCTTTTCTTTAAGATAGAGTTTCACTCTTGTTGCCCAGGCTGGAGTGCAATGGCATGATCTCGGCTCACCGCAACCTTCCCCTCCTGGGTTCAAGCGATCCTTCTGCCTCAGCCTCCCAAGTAGCTGGGATTACAGGCATGCACCACCACGCCCGGCTAATTTTTTATTTTTAGTACAAACGGGGTTTCTCCATGTTGGTTAGGCTGGTCTCAAACTCCCAATGTCAGGTGATCCGCCCGCCTCGGCCTCCCAAAGTGCTGGGATTACATGCGTGAGCCACCATGCCCAGCCTCCAATTCATTTTAATGTGGGAACTTTCTAAAAGGAAAATCTGATCATGTCACTCCCCTGCTTAAACTTTTTCAATGACACTCCATCACTGTCATGATAAAGTTCTTCCTTCTTAGCTTCATACTCTAGACACATTTGGGATCTATCTGTACCTTCTGCACCTCACTGGTCTCATCTCTTGCCATTGTACCATAGAGACTGCAGTTCCTGCCATTCTCAGTGACCAGGAGTTCCCCGAATATAACATGAACTTTTACATCTTATTATCATCTTGCATACTCTTTCATTTTCCTAAAATAAGTTTCTTCCTTTTCATGAGCCCCAGACTCTGGGGAACCTTCCCAGATTGCCTCCCTACCTAGCTCTTCACCCCAGCCCTGCCTCTGTTGTTCCCATAGTCTATGGGAAATACCTCTTTGAAGACACCTATTATGTTGGACTTGATTTCTCCCACTGGACTCTAAGCTCTGTGGGAATAGACTCTGTATATACACTTTTGTGCCCTCAGAACCTCATACAGTTATTATTAAACAAGTACCATTATTTTGTCACATAGATGTACACATGTAGGTGTGTGTATACCTGTGTGTATGTATGTGCCGCATGTTTGGAGGCATAAGGGGAGAAGGATTACATTTGCTGAGTACTGACCATGTGCCAGGCACTGTACTGGATACTTTATATATATTTATATTATGATCTTCATTTTATAGAAAGCTGAGACTCACAACGAGTAACCAGAGTATGATTTCATAGCTGCTATTGGTAGTAGAGCTGTTATTTGAGCTTAGGCTGGTCTGATTCCAGCCCCTGGGACTTTTTATCACCCACACTGCCTCCCTGACTACCAGAAAGGAACAGCCAGGTAGAGGAGCCCAGATGCTACATTACAGGGATTTCCTTGGAAATCCTCAACATTCATTACCCTCAAAACCCTCAGTTTGTCATGACAAAGGCTTTCTGAAGAATACAAAGGCCACTCAATTTTTAATGTTTTCTTTCCAGGTTTATCTTTTAAAGACCATATACCTGTTTTACAAGGATCTCACAAAGATTAACAATATGTATGCTGTGAAGGATCCATCTGCCTCAGAGAAGACATGCTTTTCATCAGATTGTATACTTTTTACAGTTCTTATTATTTATTCTACTGCAAAACCTGCCGATTCTACAGACTCTATGAATTCCACTGGGAAAACATGTACGGAATGTGCTCACGAGTATGAGACTTCCTGTAATTGTTGGAAAGAAAAAAAAAGGCTGATAGAAAAAACATTTCTGCCTGGCACTCAGGAGAAAACTTCGCTGAAGAATGAACACGGAAAAACAATGATGGACCCCCTCAAGGAACAAATTGGATAGCCTCACCTTCCCCTCTGGAAGCCCTGCTGGGCTGGGATGCACCTATCCCTGCATCTTAGATGTTCCCATATGTTCTCAACAGCATTCTGTCCTTCCCAAGGAGTGTCACTAAAGCTAACTGGTGTCTCAGGATTGTTACCTTTATTGATGATTTTCCCTTTATGCTTCCTGGTGTCTGGCACCAAGACCACACCCCTACTTCTCCAATGGCCCTTTCCCTCAGTAAGCTTAGCTTATTGCTCACCTCCCACCTTCTCCTTGAACCCCAGCAGAAAGACATGGACCTGTCAGATGCTCCTGATACTTAAGCGTCTGTGCCAAAACCTCATGTGGACCTTGTTTGTTCAAATGAGTTACTATTGAGAGAGATAGCAAAGTCATCTTCTTTAGGGAACCTGAAAATTGTCTTCAGTCTGAAGAAGGAGCAAAAGATAGGTGAGAGGGAGAGCATAAGAGGAGAGCCATGTATCCTCCTGACCATGAGCTCACGGTAGATAAACCCCCGGTTACCTGAGCGCAGCACCGTGAGCACCATCCGCTGTGACTCATCAGATGCTTGATTAATCCACTTGCTTGGGTGTCCATGGAGCTGCCATTCTGCCACCCTACACCAGTACATTCCTGCATCCTCCATCTCCACCTGATGAAGCTTCAGGACAAAGTCTGTAGGGGATGAACGGTAACAGTGCAGGTGCCTCCTAAGCCCCTCTTCCCCATACTCCAGCAAGCCATCATGTTGCAAGTGCACCAGCATTTTACTTCCAGAGTTTTCTCTGTTCCAGTACCACATCACAGAGTACAGAGCGGCTGGGCTGCCTACACTCTCCAGGCTGCAGTGGATGGCCACCTCTCTGTTCTTGGTCACATTTTTGGTCCAGTACACTTTGGAGACACGTACCTTACTTCCTAGACAATAAAATGGCAGTAAATTAGAGAATGCAGATGTTCAGATTGGATACCACCTCTGAAAAATCTAGTTCTCACTGGGAAACTCTTACATTCTTTAGACATCAGTGCATTTATTTTATTTTTATTTTTTGAGACAGAGTCTTGCTCTGTCACCCAGGCTGGGGTGCAGAGGCACGATCTCGGCTCACTGCAACCACTGCCTCCTGGTTTCAAGCAATTCTTCTGCCTCAGCCTCCCAAGTAGCTGGGATTACAGGTGTGTGCCACCATGCCCAGCTGATTTTTGTATTTTTAGTAGAGATGGGGTTTCACCATGTTGGCCAGGTTGCTCTTGAACTCCTGGCTTCAAGTGATCTGCCCACCTCAGCCTCCCAAAGTGTTGGGATTATAGGTGTGAGCCACGGCGCCCGGCCACATTCATTTTAATCCTTGTCCTTGGTCCCTGTTTTTCTCTCACATTTGCCAGAACATTCACTGCTAGGAATGAAACCAGTCTCTTTCCTTCTTTAGCCCAACTGCTTGCCTGCTGGACCCTGCCATTGAAAACCACACAGCTTCTGCAGGGCCCTCTGCCTGCTGCTTTTATTTATCCTTGATTCACTCCTCCTCTACTTCCCAAAGTGGTCATTTACAACTTTCAGCACCTCCCTCAAGCCATGATTCCACCAGGACCCCTCATTCTTAGCAAATTACTCTCCTCCCATCCACCCAGATATTACCTGGGTGTAGACGCAGAAAGAGAGGAGGCCATCCGAGAGACTGAACATTTGATGCAAGTGTTAGAAAGCCATCCAAGGGAACTATTTAGATGACTGGATTAGACTAAGTTTTAAACAGATTTTGACATTTACCTTTTTCCCCCTTGCTAGCCAGCAGGTGAGGATTTAGAATGAAGGCTAAAGTAGTTACAAACAAAATAAAGAAATTATAGCATGCATTACTATAATTATACTACAAACACATTTATTTATTTATTTATTTATTTATTTATTTATTTATCTAATTTATTTTATTTTTATTTTTTTGAGATGGAGTCTCACTCTGCCGCCCAGACTGGAGTGCAACGGCACAATCTCAGCTCACTGCAACCTCTGCCTCCCGGGTTCAAGTGATTCTCCTGCCTTAGCCTCCCAAGTAGTTGGGATTACAGGCAGGGGGCTAATTTTTGTATTTTTAGTAGAGACGGGGTTTCACCATGTTGGCCAGGCTGGTCTCGAACTCCTGACCTCAGGTGATCCACCCGCCTTGGCCTCCCAAAGTGCTGGGATTATAGGCATGAGCCACTATGCCCGGCCCTAACACATTTATTAATCTGTCTTTAAGAGAATAATTCTGTCTGATCTTGGACTCTTTCTTAGTTACCATGTTTACTCTCTCCTTCATGGAGAAGCACGTGGAATATTAGCTTATGTGATACTGTTACTGTTTCCTTGCCTCAAATTACTTCCTATTTTATTGTGATCTGGCTTCCAATCCCATCACTATACTTGGCCAGGGCCTAATTTCCCAGTTCAAGGGACCCTCTAGTCCTTTTCTCTATGTGGTTTTTGTTACTGGAGTCCATTTTCTCCTTGAAATTGACTTCTTTTTTTCCAACCTCAGAGAAAATATCCTTCTTACAACTCTGACCAGTCATTCTCAGCATCTTTCTGGGGCCTCTTCGTTAACTTGTTCCCTAAATGACGTGCACAACTAGAAGTCCACAGCCACGCCAAGCCCCCAGGTATGTTCTGCTTGACACTTGCAGTATTTTAAAAGAACTGGGCCAGGCGCAGTGGCTCATGCCTGTAATCCCAGAACTTTGGGAGGCCAAGGCAGGTAGATCACGAGATCAGGAGTTTGAGACCAGCCTGGCCAATATGGTGAAACCCCGTCTCTACTAAAATTACAAAAATTAGCTGGGCATGGTGGCGCATGCCACCAGTAGTCCCAGCTACTCTGGAGGCTGAGGCGGGAGAATTGCTTGAACCCGGGAGACGGAGGTTGCAGTAAGCCAAGATCACACCACTGAATCCAGCCCGAGTGACAGAGCCAGACTGTCTTAGAAACAAAAAAAGAATGAATTAGTTGTGGACATTCTTAAACTGGGAGATGTTACCAAAAAAGATTTTAGGCATCTGTAGATATGCAAAAAGATCTGACAACACGGAGTCCACATTTGTACATGGGAAGCACTTGAGCTAAGCAGTGGCTGCCTCCTGACGAGGGGCATGCACATGTGGTCAAGGGTTTGGCATGGATGACTGGGAGACAGAATGCCAATCACACAGATGGGAAATGCAGAAGTACAAATGAGCATGGTGAGATGGCAGAGATGCTAAGTGCAATTCAGGGCATGCTGAGTATGGGGGCATCCAAGTAGAAATGTACAGCAGGCAGTTGGGGATGAAGGCTTGGAGCTCAGGAGATCAGGACTAAGCACAAAATCTCAGGGTTATCATCTAGAACGTGGTAGTTGAAACCAGGGCAGTATTTAAGAAATTCTGAGGAAAGCAAAGAATAAGAAGCAAAACAGGCCCAGGATCTGTCCCTGAGGAACACACACATTTAGCAGGGAGAAGAAGGGACTTGAAGAACATAGAGAAGGGAAGCCAGAGGGCAGGAAGAGATCCCATACCAAGCTGCTGTTTTGCCCTTGTTGTCCCACCAGACTGGGAGCTCCTTAAGGGCCAGGGCTGTGCCTTCTTTATCTTTGTATTCCATTGCCTAATACATAGTAATGCTCAGTTATCATCCTTTTTTTTTTTTTTTCTTTTTTTCTTTTAACATTACCTTGAAAATAGTATTTTAAGCACCAAATGAGATCAACTTCTCTGCATTGTGGTTGGATCTTGGCCAGTTCCCGAACCTTGGCTGTGACGTTCATTTAATTTTAATCAACACTGGAGGTGACCTAACCTATGCTGAGAGACCTAATCAACCCTGCCCGCATTTAGACAGCGGCACTCTTAGACCAGTGCGGAACTTCCATTGCATTTTTAAAGATCTCCTGAGGAAGAGGAGACTCCTTCAGTAAGCCGTTCCAACAGTTAACTACTCTTATTTGCCTTATGTTTAGGCAGCTAAATGTTGAGAAGCAATTTCTCCACACATCCCCATAGAGTTGTACAGTTTCTGTTCACAGTGGGAGAAATATGCTTCGTATTACTCTTTCTCTGCCAAATTACAGTACAGCCCCACTGGAATGACACAGCTTGTTATTATAGAGATCTGGAGATACGATACCCTGGGTAGCTGCATAGACCAGGCTGCCAGGCTGAGAAGTGAACCAATCAAAGGGATCTTGCTTCTACCTCAGCTCCCCAAAACCTCAGATTGAATCACCTTAAGTGACCTCCCCTCCTTTGGTGGACTACCCGGTCCTGCAGTCATTTGTAGGTGGACACTGTTCCTATGACTTTAGGTCATATTTTTACTCCCACATAATCACTCCATAGAAGAGCTGCCCAAGAGAAAACAGCCATCAGACAGACAGACATTGTGAGGATACACCCGCAAGGTTTACCTGTGGGCTTGAGTTTCAATTCTGTTAGTCCTGACTTCTTTTCTCCAAGCTTGTGCCAAGTGCCATTTGTAGACAGGAGCCATTCCTCCACAACACAGTGGTATCTGCCCTGATCGCTGTCTTCCACATTCAGAATGTGCAGCTGAAATAAGTCTTGGGAAACCTTCTCAGTATGAAATTTTTGTTCTCCATGGGGTGTGAAACTCATCCCCAGTTTTTATAACATTGGTTTGGTCCACCTCCAGGATCTTTAGCCAGGAGGCATTAGTGGAAATAGGAGAAAAATACCAACTAATGGCTAACTGAAGGTTTCCACTGGACCGGGACAAGATGCTACATTCTATATCAGTGTTGGAGTTGATGGAGAGCTCTTGGACTTGACTCCTTGAATTCACTTTTAGCTTGCTATCTAAATTTAAAAAATGGAAACAGTTACTTTGCTACAAAACAGAAAGTTAAGGTAGTCGAGACATTAGAGGTCAAGTATGATACTGCATCCTCCCGCCATCATATGGGTGAACTCCTCTACAGTACGTAGCCCCGCTCACTGCTCATCCAGCTTGAACAACATCACTAGCTGACAAGGCAGCCCATTTCATCTTTGGACAGCTCTGCCACTCCAGAATGCTTTCTGATATCAAGTTAAATTTTATCTCTTCATGACTTCCATCCACTAGTCCTAGTGCCACCTGTGCTTGGTAGGGGTGGTGTGGTAGAGGGAATGTCACACAGACAACCCAGTATCTCTCTTCCACATGATACTGTTTCAGTATTTAAGCACAAGCATCTCTTTTGTCATATTTCATGTATCAGATTGGGAGAAAGTGGCCCTGTTAATGCTGTGTTTGTGTGTTTACTATGCAGAGTATTTCTGGATTCACAATTTTCAAACTCTAGTTGTATCTGCCTTCAAACAGGGGTAAACAAAAGGAAGTTGTACATGAGTGATTAAAACTGTGTGCATCTTTGCGGCCACTTAACTGTAGAAACATCGTATGGATGTGGAGTCAACTAATCTTTGACCCCAGCAGCTTTTCTGCTTTGTCAGAAAGATGAGTGACAATCCTTGTTCCCAAGTCTGCTTCTCATGTCTTGCTCACATCACCCACTCTACTTTTGTAACTGCTTATTGATGTTGCCAGTAGGTCTCTTTACTCTTCCTTCAGCAAACATTTATGAAGCACACACTATATTATGTGCCAGACAATTCCAGGCCCTGTGGATATCTTCCCTCAGTGGCTCACACTCTAGAGGGAGACAAGTACAGGGACAGAGGCTTAGAGATGGTGCCAAGTGCCATTTGTAGACAGACAGCCACTCTACCACAGCACAGTGATATTTGCCCTGATCTCTGTCTTCCACATTTAGAATGTGGAGCTGAAATAAGTCTTGAGAAACCTTTCTCAAGTATGAAATTTTTGTTTTTGTTTGAGATGGAGTCTTGCTCTGTCGCGCAGGCTTGAGTGCAGTGTCATGATCTTGGCTCACTGCAACCTCCACTTCCTGTGCAGAGTGATTCTCGTGCCTCAGCCTCCTGAGTAGCTGGGACTACAGGTGCACACCACCACGCCTGGCTAATTTGTGCATTTTCAGTAGAGACGGGGTTTCACTATGTTGGCCAGACTGGTCTCAAACTCCTGAAGTCAAGTGATCCGCCTGCCTTGGCCTCCCAAAGTGTGGGATTACAGGTGTGAGCCACCTCTGGCCTCAGTGTAAAATTTTTGTTCCTCATGTCACTCATGTTAAGTCAGAGGTATGTAGAAGTGCCTATCTGAGCACACAGCACGGTCTCCTAGCCCAAATACAGGAGCGAGGGGAGACTTCCTGGAGGAGATAATTCTGAGCTGAGTCTTAACGGTTTATAGGAATTATTCTGATGGAGAAGAGGTTAAGGATTTCTGCACAAAAGATGCAACTTGACCAAAGATTTTGAAAGTAAGAGGGAACATGGACCATTGAGGAGCTGCAAGTAATTCAGTGTGGCTGAAGCTCAAATTCACGATGGAAAGTTGAAGGAGATGATGCTGGAAAGACACAGATGTACCAGATGATAAAGGGCCTTGCATGTCACACTATGGGAGTTTAGATACAAGGTGAACATAAGAGTTGTGATGACTCAGGTTTTCAACTTGGGTCACTGATGGGGAGTGGGGACATAAGGGGCAATGTAGAAGGAAGAGCTTTGGATGATAATGGGGGGTTTATGTTTTGACATAAAAATGAGTGCAGACATGTCTTGGAGACAGCTGGATATATGAGTCTGGAGATCAGAAGAGAAATTGGTCAAGATAATGAATTTGGGAGTTGTGAACATACAGGTTGTATCCATAGGTAGGGATGAGTCCATTGCAGGAAAGCGTATAGAATGAAAATAGATCAAAGCTAAGAATAAAATCCAGAGAAACTATTTTCTTTAAAGAATAAATCAGTGGAGGAGAAAATCTTGTGTCATGGTGCCAAGGAAAAAGGAAGTTTCAAGAAGACAGATTGGGGCAGCAGTTGCAAATACCACAGAGAGGACAAATTAATTAAGCATGAATTCAAGAACAAGGGGATCATTACTATTACCAAAAATGTTGCACAGCGGCAGCGAGAATGACAGTGACCACGTTTGAGCATCATCTTGGTATGTCAGGTACTCGGCATGTTATATATGTTACCATATTTAAATTGCACATTAACAATTTACAGATCAGGTAACTAAGGCTTGAGCAGATTAAGTGGCTCATCCAAAGCTGTTCTGCTATCCAGTGATTGTCAGAACTAAATAATTCAATGTCTCTCCATCACTCTGTCCTAAGAGAATGCAGACTATGAGAGAGAAGATACATGACACAGCAGAACTTTGCCTAGGTGGTATCTCACTTTTAACTCCTGTGCTCTATTATCAGTTGATGAGATGGATTATATGTGATTGTAATAATAAATTTTCTGACTCTTATACATTAACACCTTACAAATAAGTAGGTGGATGTATTCCAGTGGAATTTACCTTATCCCTACCACCAGCAGAGACATTGCAAATGTTTACTAATTGGTAAGGCCTGGACAGTGACCAATCCAAAACGTATCTTCTCTCCTGGAGCCAGGTCCTCGAGGCCCCCTGCTGTGCCACGTGGTACCCTTTAGTTGCTGGATGGTGGGAACTTAGAGGAAAATGGGGAATGGATAGAGAGCAGCAGTTAGCCAGCATGGAAGGTGTTTCAATGTTTTAACAACCAGTGTGGCCAACCCGTGCATACTAACTCAGTGTTAACCTGGGTATCATTCATTATGTGGTGCTTACTTAGACAGAACAAATATGGGAGAAAGTATTTTATGTTTTATTGTTATAACTTACCCAGAATGGGAGGCTTGCTATTTATTTGTTTGTCTTTAAAGCAGGGATTAATTTCAAGTCACACTTACCTGGTAAAGTGACTGCTATTCTCAATGGGTGAGAGCTGGCAGAAGCCCTCGGAGGGTGGTTGTTGTATAGGGAATTTCTGTCATAAACTTCTACTTTACACTGATACACTCCTGTCTCTTCCTCAGTGGCATCATGGACTAGGAGTTGTGAACGAAATAAAGACTGTGAAACTTTCGTCTTCTTTTGGAACTGGGATAGGAAATTCCCCCATTCAATAGTGCCATTGTGGGTGATTCGAATAAGCTGGTGGAAGACGTGAGAGCTAGCTGGCCGGAACTGCCACGTCACAGTGAGTGGCACCTTGAGGTCAGAGTAACCAGTCCCCAAGACGCAGGACAGGTCAAAGGTGTTGGTTAACATCACTTGTGGCTGACGGCTCATCAGACTAACTTGTAAACTTGACTCTAGACAGAAAAATGAAACATAATTTCTAATATGTGTACCAGATTAAAATGCAGCACTTTCAAGTTTTTCTAGTTGCCACCTCTTTGAGTAGGACCACGCATTTTGTACATTTGGAGTTTCATATTTTATAGAGTAGAAGTTGATTCTTAGGACAGTCTGTCCTGAACTCTGACCTCAATTTTGCAAAGTTGATCCTCTTCTAAGACTGTTCCCAGCAGCCACAACAAATAGGCAGTGTTTCCCCAATCTGCTACTTAGACAGCTGCTGCTGAGTGGGTGGAGCACTCCCCACCCCAGATGTCTGGCCTCCTTCCCTTACCCCCATGCGTGGGTTCAGTATCAGAACCCTTTTTTTTGCACATGCTCCAATGGGCTCTGCAATCCCAGGGATGCAGCTCTCAAAAGCCAGAAGATAAGAGGCTCAGCTATACTCATCTGTAAGCTGATTCATAAGGTTTTGTTTTTAACTTTGAACAACAATTTACAAGCTGCACCCTAAAGATTATCTTTACAAAGATGAAGAAACTTTAAAGATTGATTGACAGTGAGGGTAGCCAGAGACTATGCTCTGTGTCCTAGGGTACACATACCATCACTGGGGGATGCAGGATAACACGCAATCCAATTCCACTGCAGAATGAATTGAGTGATATACAGGTGCAGAAAAGGACTTCCTCTGACACTTACCCAGAGACTTTACAGTAACCGAAATCTTCTGAGTCCAGCTCAGATCTCTGGCCTGGTTCCGAGACTTCTCAGATACTCTGCACTCATATGTGCCACTGTCTGTGATGGCAGTGAAGGTGATCTCCAGCTGGAAGGTGGCCCAGTCCACTTTCTCCAACCTTGTGTTGCCATGGTAACTGGATCCCCCATAGGAGGCACCCAGCTGTACAGTGCCGTCCTGCCCCATGCCAGCCACAAACTCGGGCTGTGTCTGGTCCTGTGGGATGTGCCACCAGCTCACAGACAGGGGACTTTCAGCTCCACCAGCCTTACAGAGAAGGGCGAGGGTCTCTCCTTCCCACACAACTTGCTGCTTATTCTTGATACCACCACACTTCTTGCTGTGAGTTACAGATTATAGAAGAAAAATACTGTTTTAGGTAAATAAGAAATTTTCTAAAATACAGTGAAATCTCATTAATTAGGACTTGACTAGTTTGTGACAAGTCAAATCGGGCTGTTTCCTCTTGCACCAACCTCAGGCAAAAGATTTGCCAAACACTTAAACAGTGGAAACAAGATAGCAGAAAGAATATCGGAGGATGTATTTACCCTTAAACTATTTATTTATTTCTAAAGACTGGGTCTTGCTGTGTTGTGCAGGCTGGAACACAGCACTGTGATCTTAACTCACTGCAACCTCAAACTCCTTGGCTCAAGCGATCCTCCTGCCGCGTGCCTCAGTAGCTGGGACTAGAGGCACATGCCACCACGCTGGCTAATTTTTAAATTTTTTGCAGAGATAGGGTCTCTCTTTGTTACCTAGGCTGGTGTTGAACTTCTGGCCTCAAGCAATCCTCCTGTCAGCCTCCTAAAGGGCTGGGATTACAGGCATGAGCCACTGTGCCCAGCTTACTTAAGCCATTTATCACTTGCACGTATTTTTTATTAGTTTGTTAAATCAACTCTTCCTTAAGGATATCTAGTTGGCCAAACATCTGGTAATGTTTTAGTATATTAATTAGGGTAGATATAAGAGCCTGAAACTAATAAAGCTGTGTTTATTTAAATTTTTAGTTTTTTAGAATTCGGACCTTCACAGTTCAAAATGATCTTCCTCTTTCTTATCTTTCCCTAATCAAGCTAATTGGTTTAGTAAGTGGTTTGAATGAGGAAGAAACATTGTTAATTACATCTCTGTTCACAATATTACTATAAAAAACAATTACTTGGGGGGAAAATACATGTATATATACATATACATATATATAGATACACAGTTGTAAATAGAAAGGCTTCTTATGTCTAAACTACAGTGTAAAACCATAAATGTAAATTTGACTCTCAGATAGGAAATTCAAGTCATCATTCAACAAACACATTCATTCAACAAACATGAATTCTGCAAGGTCTTGTCCTGGTTGCTTTGTGAGCAATGTAGAGATACAGCAGGAGATTGTACATTCTGGGCAGCCCAGCACTAATTTAAGGCCACAGCTCCTGGAGTCAGAATTGCCCTGGGCAACATATTTGACCTCTCTGAGCCTCAGTTTTCTTTTCTGTAAAAATGAAGATAATAATAGTGCTCACCTTGCTGCATTGTTGAGAAGACTGAACAAATGGCACATGCAAAGAGCTTAGCCTGGATGGCTAGGGAAAGTACTTAGTAAAGGTTGGCTGCTAGCATTAGTGTTTAATGATAGGCTCTGGCAAAAGCAGAGGTAATTCAAAGCAAAAGAGGAAAATAAAGTAGAACTGGCATTAGAAATCTAAATAGGATCTAAATTTGCAAATTGTTCTTCCCTGCGGAGGAAGGAGTTCAGTCTTTGACTGTTTTATGCATACATATACATAAGTAACAAAGACAGAATGAAGGTTAATGTCCATAAATATGTTTTTAAAAAGAGCAAATCTGCTTTCAAATTTAATTTTTTTCAAGTTAAAAATAGACTCATAACTGAAGTTTAGAAATTGGAGGGGAAATTATTACTCATAATCTCACCACTTTAAGATAATGTGATTTAGTGATGATTAGTTTAGTTTAAACTAACATGATTTTTTTTTTTTTAAATGATGTTTCCTTAGTTCATTGTGGCCATTACTGCCTTTTGGTAAGAAGTAATAAACTTACGAAATGTGTGTAAGTTACACATTCACAACGGTAATGGGTGATTAAAATATTCATAAATGATAAAATGTTGCTAATACTTCAAGTAACGTTTGACTTTCAAAACAGAATGCTAAACAGGATCCTTAATAAATTTGCTAATAACTTTTTCTGTGTCTACATAGTAAGCCCAGTGTAGACTCCAGCCTATACAAAGAACTATTTTTAGTTTTAGAAGATGACCCTATTGATAGGATTATCAGCTGTGTACCCTGAAGTTCCCCTTAAGGTGAAATTCCCACATACCAGGTTTACAAAAGCCTGCAGATATGTTCCAGAGAAGGCTGAGATGCATAAAGCAGAAACTTATCTCTGCATAAATATGTAAACCCCACCTATATTGTTTTTCCTTAATCTAGAAAGTCAGACCAAAAGTTCAGTGTGAAAGCGAACACAACATACTTCCTGGCCTGCCACTCCAGGCCAAATCGGTGCATCTTCATTCCTAGTAAATGGCGTATTAGAGAACATGAAAGGAAAATTTATCTATCTTTGGAGATGTCTCCAATAAGCCAGTGCAACAAGGACATCTTTATTTTCAGCTCAGTTTTTGAACATTGAAAACATTAAAAAATTTTGGGGCAATTAATCCTTCTGGACTTTGAATTTAAACCCAGCCTAGTGAATCCTTATATTAGTTGTAGATTTGTCTGTTTTTCTCCACACAAAAAGCAATGATTATTCAAACATGTTTAAGGTCGCCCAACCTTCATAAAGTAAAGGTAAACTGCGTGGTTTCCTCAGTTCTGTGCTTGCAGAACTCAGAACCATGGACCGGCGTCTCACCACAATCACAGCAAAATGCAGAGGATGGAGTCTGACTATCAATTCAATTACCTCTTCGTTTCTTTACTGTTGAGTGAGTCAGAATTATGACAAGTACTATCTCCCACCCACAAGTCAACATAGTAGGAGATTAACAGAAGGCAGTTGAAAAATGCCAGCAGAGTCTCAAGGTAGGATAACACGGGTGTTCATTCCCCAGGAAGGAGGACAAAGTGTAGCTTTTTACTCTTAACCTATTCATATCACACACACACACACACACACACACACACACACACAAAGGCAGAGGGCTTAGACTCTAAGCCAGCAAGAAGGAACTTAAAGACCATCTAGTTGTGTGCCATCATTTTACAGATGAGGGAGCTGAGACTTAGAGACGTAAAGTGGTGTGTTCATGGTCGCAGCCTAAGTAAATGACCCAGGAATAGGACTCGGGTCTCCAGCTAGTTTGGGTGCCTTCCTTCACTCCACTCCACTCCACCTCCAATGTGATCTGATTGAAACCTGCTCTTCATGAAGATCCCCATTGTATCCACAAAGGGGTCTTCTACTGACAAGGGGGCATCTGAAAGCAGCCCAATGCATGCCAGGTCTTGACTTCACATACCTGCTGGCTTCCTCAGGTGCACGTGGCTGTCTGGTGACTGCTTTCTCTGAAGCACCTGCCAGGAAGCTGTGTGTGTTCTCATGACCTCTGCTACCACACATCTGTAGGTGCCTTCATCCTCTGGGCCCAGAGAGAAGATCTTGAGAGAGAAAGCTTTGGGGCCTAACTTTGAGACCTGGAGCTCTCCTTGACTTGCTCTCTCTTTGTAGTCATTCTTCAGGCCCAGGACTCCACCAGCATCAATGTGAGCAATTTCAGTCCCATTGAAGAACCAAATGCCTTGAAGCTGTGGGTCACGGCCACTGCCTACAACCAGGCAAACCAGTTCTAAGGATTTCCCTTCAGCAAACAAGCTGTCAGCTGTAATGTTGACTTGAAAATCTTTCACTGGGAAACAAAAGCAAGGCAGGTACTTAGAGAGCCCACAGCCTCTGTCCTTTCAGTACAAGAGAGAGATGACACCCTCTGGAAGGATGCCACAGGGATCACATTTTATGTGCGAGTTCAGCTCTATACTGGTAGGTAAACCAAAAAAAAAAAAATCCTTAGAGTAAAAAACACTCATGACTCTTCCTTAAATCACCCAGAAAGGGCAGTACTTATGGTTTTCTGAATGCACTCTTAGTAAGCAAGATGTATGCACAAATGTATGATGCTTACAGTAATGTATGCTTTTTAAATTAAAAATTAAAATATTATATACTAAATTAAATATATATATTAAATTAAATATTTTATACTGAATTGCTGTAAATTGTGATTTCTTACTCTCTTTTTTGGCTAAGAATATCCAGCAGAATTTTCTGAAGTTAAAAAGCACATGTGATATTGCTCCATAGGACTCATGAGTGTAACTTGGATACTTGAGGCCAACAGGACA
This sequence comes from Rhinopithecus roxellana, assembly GCF_007565055.1. Taxonomy (NCBI): domain Eukaryota; kingdom Metazoa; phylum Chordata; class Mammalia; order Primates; family Cercopithecidae; genus Rhinopithecus; species Rhinopithecus roxellana. The sequence goes on along the minus strand of NW_022142817.1, from coordinate 6,498 downwards.
ATTTTTAGTGGAATACAGTAACACTCTTTTTAATCAAGAAAAAAACTTTAATGATCCACCATTGGATCATTGCTTTTAGCAATGGGTATACAGTATATGTTTAGTAACCAATCCTGTTGGACAAAAGCCTATAGGGAGAGACCAAGAATCATAGACAAGGCCTTTATACTTGCTTTGACAAAAATGCCAAAAGATTATGAAAAGTGACAGCAGGCCGGGTGTGGTGGCTCATGCCTGAAATCCCAGCCCTTTGGGAGGCCGAGGCAGGAGGATTGCTTGAGCCCAGGAGTTCAGGGCCAGCCTGGGCAACATAGCAAGACCCTGTCCTTAAAAAATTTTTTTTAATTAAAAAAATGATAAAAAAGGAAAGTGACTGCATTCCAAGTTGGGAAAGGGGGCGGGTGGAAGGAAATCCTAGCACTGACGAAGACAAGGCTTCATGTTGGAAACTGGAGCTACTCTGAGGCCCAGCTGTCTGTGCTGAGTGGGCTTTGGAGAGAGACAGGCCTGCCTTTGAAGACCAGCCCCACTCTCACCAGCTGGGTGGCCTTACGCAGCGCATCTAGCATGTCTGAGGTTCAGAGTCCTCATTTTTAAAATGGAGACTCAACTACTTGCCTCATAGGGTGGTGGGTTACAACTAAATTAGATAATGTAGATAATGTGCGAACACAGAGACTGGTAAAAATGGTAACAAAACTACTTCCATGACTGGCTTGTGGAATCAATCTCACCACTGAGTAGACCTTATCCCACAAAGAATCTGTGGGCAGAGCCAAAACTGAATGTCCTCCCTCTTAGTTATGCTTCTCAGATGACAAAAATACAAAATCAAATCAAACTTTCTAGCCAATTTTTTTAGAGCCAACAAAGGATTAGAACAAAAATTAAAACATACCTCATAAATACCCACTACCTAATACTAGTGTATTAATGAATTTCGTAGGAAGATAATTACCTGCTGGCTGGATCCTCAGAGTGGTTTGATCGGTCTGCTTTTTAGTGATGAATATCCAGGTTTCATCTGGATCCTGAATCCATTCCATTGCTTCACAGAACAGCTGACCCTGATCTGAGGATTGGAGCCTCTCTATGGACAGCCTGAACGTAGTGGCCCCCAGTTTGTTGAGCCGTACGTCACTGGCTGCAAACCGGTCTGTATACAAGGGCCCAGGGACCAATATAAAATCTTTGGAGAGAGAAATAATCTTGGTGGCTTGGCTTCCTCCTCCATCCTGTGTTAGGTACCAGGTGACAGAGAGGTGTGTATGTTGGGCTGTGGCTTTTGATGCCTCACAGGTGAGGGCTAATGGCTCACCTTCCTCCTTACTGAGAGTCTGAGAACTCATGGTGGCAGAGAGGGTATCTGGAATAACTGGAAACAAAGGAGTGATAATAATGTGACTGGCCCAGTGCTTGTCCAGTGGGCCTCCTTAGGTGAAGATGGCGCCCCGAGCTACCATATGTAAAGCACACAGACTTTGAGTTGGTTTTCCACTTGCCATATGCCTTCCTATCCATATGCTTTCTCTGTTGCTAATGGGAACACTGGCATCTATGTATAGTCTACAGAACTTGGCAAAGTAAATGTCTCACCAATGTGTTGACCCTCACTTTGATTCATTAGCATAGGCTGTAACCAATTGAGCTACTCAGACACAAAGCATGTATTTAAAGGGATAAAGCACTGGGACAGAGAAATCTTAGATTCTGGTCCTACATCCGTCCCTACTACATGGACTTGGGCATGTCACTTCACCTCCCTGGGCCTTAACCTGCTCCTCTATAAGGCTCTGTAATAATGTAATAATGTCTGTTAAAATGTATCATTTAGAGCCCAAATGCAATCTTTACTAAAGTTTTGGTAACTGTCTTACTACCCTACCGTTCTTGTTTTCTTAAAATGAAATCACACAGCCTAAGCTTATATGAAAGCAACACTTAGATTTAATCAACCAGTGTGACCGAGCATCTACTCAGTGCTAGCCACTGAGTAGAAGCTGAGGATGTGATGAGAGAGAGGCATACAAACAGCCAGTTACCATATAACCGGATGCATGCTGATAGTAGTGGTATGAACAGACAATCTGAAAGAAACAAAAGTGGGAATTCTGCCCAAGCAGTCAAGATGAGTTCCACAGAAGAGGCAGTGTCTAAACTGGGTCCTGAAGTATATGTAGGAGTTTGTTAAGCTGAAAAGGGGGTGATAGATATTCCAGACAAAGGGACAAAGTGACAACTGCAAAGACTATGACCCTTTCCCAATATATAAATATGTTTGAGAATGGTAGTTTGAGAATAATCATTTCTAAGTTAATGACTTATCACCTATGGTACCAGCTCTCTTGTCAAATTACTCTTCTGCCTCCAAGCAGAGACAACACAGGGAGAACTCTCATAGCTTTGTTGAATGCTGTTGCTATTAGCAATCTATGGATAGCTGTGGACAAGGCCTTGGGAAAACCACACGCCATCTAAATATGGCAAAGATAATTGAGAAAAAGAAACATAATTTTAGAGAATATGAGATACCCCCTTGTGACATATCTCCAAAATATCCACAAGGGTATATGGGCTCTTTTCCCAAAGAACATGGAACAATATAAAGCCATGTCACATTGCAAGATATTGTGATGGTGGAGACTCTGGCTTCTCAGGGGCTGGCGAGCAAAAGTGGACAAGCAGCTTACCAATTAGATTAGTCTTTGCACTGTAGCTCCCATAGTATTTCTCATCAGTGTTCGGTGTGTGACACTCATACTCGCCAGCATCCTTCATCTGGAGCTTTGAGATGTGCAACAAGACTGAGTTGCCCTGGACCCTCTCCACGTAGATGTCTCCGCTTCGCACCCGCTGCGTATATACTGCGTAAGAGAAGGCAGCATCCTTGGTGCTAATGATCTGGACTTCCTGGGTCGGGTTTGTTGGCAGGTAAACAGACCACTGGAAATGCTGCTCAGAAGGTCCCTGGTGGCCAGTTACATTGCAGCCAATGCTGACTGGGTAACCTTCAGCTCTAAACAGTGGTCCTTTCTGAACTGTTACTTCTCTCTGGCCAATGCTGAGCTTAGCTTGCAAGTAGAAGAAAGAAAGGGGAATAAAAAGAGATTAGTGTTCCCGTTCCCAGTGTACCACATTATGTATTTCCTTGTATTACAATTCTGGTAAATGAGATCACAGGTTATTAGCTATAATCAACTCAAATGTTCAACATCTTCTTCAGGCTGAGCAGCAGTGGAATCGCTTGATGAGTTAATTGTTCTTTTATAACTTTAACTTCTATAGTACTCTTCAGTCTCTTAAAAAAAGTTTAGCTTCATCAATGTAACATGACCACTTCTATAAAACATCTGCTGATCGAAGTGTACTTATTTTAAAGCAAATAAATGTATGACAATTTTACATTATTTTATGAAAAAATTGGCATATACTTCCTCAAGCCTCAAATTCCAGGGTGCCTGGTGCCATCGGGCAGTTCCCAGAGAAGTAGTTGCTGGAGATGCAAAGTCTAGGGCTCTGCCCTTGGTGCCATGATTTTTCTAGCTGGTTGGTTGAACTATTTGTAGCTCCTAGCCAGGTCTGTTGCAAGACTAGCCACAATTAGCATCTGAAGAGGCAGCAGCACTTCCTTTTTATTCTGTGGAGGGTTTTTTGGTTTTGTTTTGTCATTTCTTAAAGAAAGGGTTTTACTGAAAAGCTTCCTAATAGATGACTGTAAAATCCAGCAGGTTCTGGGATTAGAATTTATTTTAGCTTTGTTCTTACCAAAAGTTTTCCGTTGGGAGTACTAGGGAATGTTTTCTATTAGAACAAATCTCAAGTATTAGGTCTAAAGGAAAAAAACATGATTAAATGGTAACATTTCATTTGACAAATTTTTTAGATCAATCATTTTTCAGAAATCAAAAAGCATATCTTTACTTACTATGATTGATATTAAAGGCTAGTTCATTTTGTGTTGCAGAAAGGTCAAAGACATGCCACAAGGGTGGCCAGTTCTTTTACTAGGGGCCCAGGGTACAGTAAGAGGAAAGACAGGATTGGAAGACATCGGAAGGGCCAGACAGGGAGAGATTGCTGGCTTTATGGAGTTAACTGAACAGAGTTCATAAGAAGATGAGGAGGAAGCAGAGCCTCTGCTGCATTTTGTGACTCCACAGGGACAAAGAGTAAGGAGACTAGAGTGGAAAAAAAAAAGTGAGGGAAAGGAAAAAGGACATTACAGAGAACACAAAAAGACTGAGTATAGGAATCTGGGATGAAATGAAAATAGTTCTAAGGGATAGAAGGGAATACAAAAAAGGGCAAAAGGGAAGAAAAGGTAAGTGGTCACCTGAGGCAGTCAGGTGCATATATCTCATATATGTATGCTCAATCTAAAATTGGGAAACCAACCAACAGTCAACCAACTAGTCAGCCAACCACACACATTTCTAGTAATAATTTTTTTTCTTTTTTTTTTTTGAGATTGTCTTGCTCTGTCACCCAGGCTGGAGTGTTGTGGTACAATCTTGGCTCACTGCAACCTTTGTCTCCCAGGTTCAAGTGATTCTCCTGCCTCAGCCTCCTGAGTAGCTGGGATTACAGGCATGGACCACAACGCCCGGATAAGTTTTGTATTTTTGTAGAGACAGGGTTTCACCATGTTGGCCAGGCTGGTCTCGAACTCCTGACCTCAAGTGATCTGCCTGGCTCAGCCTCCTAAAGTGCTGGGATTCCAGGTGTGAGCCACTGCACCCAGCCTCTATAATAATTTAGAATACTTTTATTCATAAGTCCAAATTAATGTGACATATTTATATCATGCTCTTTTTGTAATAAGAATCCAGGAACAGAAGTTAGACCACCTTAGGAAAATGTAAATTATTACTTACCAACAAGTTATACTACAGTGGCAGTTTAAAACACTTTTCAGCAATGCCATCTTAGAGAAATATGTGTACCAAGCTATGTGTGAAAGAATATGCACAGCTACACTGCTCATTAAAGCCTCAAACAAGATACAACCCATATGTCCATCAACAGTAGACTGGATAAACTGTGGTACAGTCATAAAGTGGAATGTTATATAGAAATAAAAATCAACAATTACAACTATTTGCAATAACATGAGTGACTACGTTCAATGAAAGATACAAAAACACTTCTGAATCCTTGTGACTCTATACAGAATAATCCTACTGTTTATAAAGTTTAAAAACAGGTAAAACCACACTGTATTGCTTAGTGATGCATACATAAGGGGTAAAATCATCAGCAAAAAACTAGGAAATGACCAGGTGAGGTGGTTTATGCCTGTAATCCCAGCACTTTGGGAGGCCAAGGTGGGCAGATCACTTGAGGCCAGGAGTTTAAGACTAGCCTGGCCAACATGGTGAAACCCCGTCTCTATTAAAAATACAAAATTAGCCAGGCATAGTGGCAGGTGCCTGTAATTCCAGCTATTACAGAAGCTGAGGCAAGAGAATTGCTTGAACCTGGGAGGCAGAGGTTGGAGTGAGCCAAGACTGCATCACTGCACTCCAGCCTGGGCAACTCCATCTCAAAAAAAAAAAGCAAACTAGGAAGTGGTTATCATGAAAGTCAGGAAAGTGATTGCGTTGGGGGAGCGTCTGTGATTTGATGGGGCACACTGCGGGCTGGGTGGGTGCTTCTAGGTCTTGGTAATATTCTATTTCTTGACCTGGTAGATATTATATAGATTTTACTTTTTACTTATTTGTTAACCGAAATTTATGTTTTATTAATATTTTCTTATGTTGTATTTCACAATAAAAATATTTTTTAATGTGGCTTTTGAGGTACCATTAACCTACTTATATCAAGGCATGTTTCTACAAATGATGTTATTTTTGGTGGCTAGGCAACACTTCTCTAACATTTCCCATCACTTTTCAGCAAGATGGGTACCACATTTGAAAATTTTTATTGTGAAAACACATACTTCTTTTTCTACTGCTTTATTTGCCAATTCAATAAATACTTATTCAACCACTTACAGTATTTCTCATGCTTGATGGACTAAGATATGAAGATGAATTTAGGCTAGATTCTGTTCTGGATTTTATAATCCAGTCAAGTGGATAGTAGTCATCTCTCTATGGAAAACATATAATAAAAGTGCTTCAAAAATTTTGAAGAAGAGGAGGGACTACATTTTGAGGGGAGGGAAGTAGGTTTATGGAGATGGCATAAGAGATGGCATTAGAAATGGATTTTGGAGAATTGGGAAGATTATGACAAGGTAAACGGGGAGACAGGGCATTTTAGGTAAAAGAGATTTCATGGCAAGACTCTGTGAGTAGGAATCAAAAGACTTATTCAAAAATAAGGAGTAATCAACTGGATGGGGGGGTGCTGCATGAAGATTAATAGAGAGAGGTAAAACTGGATAGCAATTTTGGATCCAGAGCAGAAAGGACTTGACTATCACATTTAGAAGTCTGGACTTGATTCATTAGGCAATGGGAATCCACTGAACTGTTTTGAAAGGTCTTA